>NC_056751.1:799151445-799231445 GCF_019279795.1 Protopterus annectens
TTGATTACCCATGATTGATTTTTTTCTGATGGACAAAACAGTGAAACAAATGCTAAAAGTTACTTTCAGCAATCAGTATATTAACCTTTCTTTGAAGGAAGCATGCCCCACTGCACTCCTCATTTGAGTGAAAACTCCACCCCCTAATTTATATATATTAACTCCATAGATGCACAAAAGTAGAAAAAGGGCAATTCCATCTGTTTGATGAAAGGTGAAAGAGAGATGAAACAGAGTTTGCCATTAGCACATGTTTCTCAAACAATTTATTTCTACCCATTTTGAATCACTGTTTTTGATGTGTCTTTAAGTAATGTTTCATCGCCTATATGTCTATATTCACATGCACAACTGCTTTTTTCAGTGGCTTTATGAGTGACCTTACAGAAGACATATGTTTAGTATTCACTATATTGATGCTAAAAAGTACAATACAGGAGATAACAGGATCTGGAAATCATGAAAAAATTATTTAGTATTATGCTGAGTTGATTTTGAATACAAAAAAAATCCACCAGAAAACAGGGACCCAAATCAATAAAAACAGTGCAAAGCTGTTCAGGATGCATTAGGAGCAGCAAAGGTGCACAGCAGATTTTGGACATGCCATGACCTATATGTAGGCTGCAAAGAACAAAGCAACAGCATTGGCAAGATGTTTTTATACTTCTGTACAGACACTTATTAAGATATAATGTCTTCTGGACACCTCGGCTTTACATGGGTATAGGCCAAAAGAACAGGGCGAATGCAGGCCAGACAAAGAACTGAAACAAAGTCCATTATCTGCACCATACCCAAATAAAAAGGGAAATCTGCAAACACTGAATATGCTAGACTGCTTGGTTGTTTTTCTCAGCTAATACATTATTATCAGGGACTGGGACCACTAAATGTGTTTTTGTTGTTTACATTGCATTAAGGACTCCATTACTTTGTGTCATACGTCTAATCTTTACTTTAAGAAAAGAGGGACAGGAGGACATGGCTGAAAGTTTATTATTTCCCATACTGGTGAATGGGACAGATTGCTTAAATTTTCCTTCTTTTTTATATTATGCCTATATTTTTAGTTTTAGTTGGATTTACTCTTTTGGGTTGTTGAATGGTAAAATAGTTGGGTTAAGCTATTATTTTTCACAATGTGGCGAATGGAAGACCTTGCTTACTTTTTTGTACTTTTTATATTATGCAAGTCTTGTTTTCAGTTGACTTTAGTGCTTTAGAGATTTGAATTGTTGTTCACTTTAACTAAGTCTGATGTGATACCCCAGTCCTATGAAAAACTTGGAAAAGGATATTGGTGATGCTAACAAATGATTGCATTATATTGTGAAGGTCTTTTATGTTTAATCTGATGTTTTTATTAAACTTTTCACATTATATCCTATGCAGATCTGCCTTCAACTGTTTATCTTTTGCTAGGGTGATGTAATTAACTTGAGAATGGATTCAGGGGTCTACAGTTTAAATACACTGATGCTAAGGAAATTTATGAAGAGATGATTGGAACAGCCTTCATGAAGATAGGATAGAAACAAAAGTTAGGGAAATTCAAGCATGCACTGGAAACCAATGATAGTATTCTAAAAGGGGGAAGACACAGTATTGATTAAGTACGACTGACACGCCACATATTTGGTAAGGCAATATGCACATTCACTTTTCTTTTAGAACTTATAACTAGTAGTTCACTGCTTAAAATGTTGGTTACTTACTGCTTCATGCCTGTAAACAATCATCATTCTGAAATTATATTGATTGCATGACCAAAACAATAAAACAACATCCTGAAAAACATTTGTTAGGAAGCACACATATCCAAAACAATGAAACAACATCCTGAAAAACATTTATTAGGAAGCACACATATCCAAAACAATGAAACAACATCCTGAAAAACATTTATTAGGAAGCATACATATCCAAAACAATGAAACAACATCCTGAAAAACATTTGTTAGGAAGCACACATATCCAAAACAATGAAACAACATCCTGAAAAACATTTATTAGGAAGCATACATATCCAAAACAATGAAACAACATCCTGAAAAACATTTGTTAGGGAGCACACATATCCAAAACAATGAAACAACATCCTGAAAAACATTTGTTAGGAACACATATCCAAAACAATGAAACAACATCCTGAAAAACATTTATTAGGAAGCACACATATCCAAAACAATGAAACAACATCCTGAAAAGCATTTGTTAGGAAGCACACATATCCAAAACAATGAAACAACATCCTGAAAAACATTTGTTAGGAGGCATAAGTATGAAATTTGTGACTAAACAAGCAAAGAACAATTTGAAAAGAAATTCAATAATCTTACAGTAACTGCATATTCAAATGTGATATTCATCTTTATTGTCAGGCTACAAAAATGTTGTGTTGTAATGTCTTCTAAGTAACTGAAACTGCTATGGGTCAGTAAGCATTCTCTTTAAGTTATATATAATCAATGCATTACAAGATTAAATTATAGCAGATGCATTACAATACTAATATTATCTTGCTTACTAATGACCGTATTGAACTATGTTAGCATTTAATGTGATGCCAGCTTTGTAGAATATGTACTTGGAAAGAAAACAAAATATTGATGACCTCAGTTCATGTTGTGCTGTGGTATTGAATACCAATGGAGTTAACCTGTGCACAAAAATGTCAGAAAGGAAAGAAAAGCAGAAAAAAACACAGGAAGCAGAATAAAGTTAACATAATGCAAATTAGTGATGTTCTCAGGTTAGATACTGACCAGTTTCTGTGATCAGGTGCAGTGGAAATCAAGTGCTTTAGCTCTCAGTAGCCCAATATCCCATGCTAACCTATCCCTCCCATCACCCAATCCTATAAGCTACAAAGTCCTAGAAGAACCTAAACCATAAACTCAAAACTTTCACCCAGTTTTCAACCCAATTCATTAGTCCCTTAACCTAAACCTCACCCCCCACCTACTCCAAAATCTCCAGTCCTCCTCCTTAAACAAAAAGTCTGTAGTCACTAAATAAACCTAAAACCCTAAACCCCTAACTAAACCTAAATTTATTGGCCACTCTCTAAACCTAAACTGACTTACCTGCTCCATAATTCTAAGACTACCTTTTTGATCCCTAACCCTAAAATCCCCCAACAGTTCCCTAATGCCAAACTGCTTCCATTGCCTAATCCTAAATTTCCCCTCCTTCCCTCACCTTAATCCTAATGTGTCTCTTCTGCTCCCTTCTCATTGTTGCTTACCTAAGCTTGTATTCAGGTTTGAGTCCAAGCAGCATTCCCCCCCTAAAGCTGCTTGCCCAAATTCATATGTGAGTGCAAGAATGGGCATCAGCCTAGCTGAACTACAAGGTGTTTGAGTCTCTGACTTCAAGACACTGTTTTGTGAGTGCTTGGCAATTGAGCATCTGTAGTATATCCCAGTTTATGTGCTACTGTATACCAGTACAATTGGTTATGATTAAGATTAAGAAAATTTCAGGACTGGAAACAGTATTAAAGCACAACAGGATAAATGTTCTAAATGTTTACTTTCAGCTGGGTTAATTTGTCACTAGCCATCTCTGAAACTAAAATGCTGCTATGGTAAGTTAAAATCCTTTATTTTACAAGAACAAACTTTATTAGATATGTAAAGAAGTGTTAGGCAAATTGACTAACATGGACAGTATCATAACAGTTGAGAAAAAAATACCTAAATCAAGAAAAGCACTGTGAATATTGATACAAACCTAGGGTAAAGAGAAGGGCATGATCCACCCTAAATACTTCTGTTCTGTATATGTTGAAGAAAGCAGTGTAGAGAATGGTGCAATGTTGCAATATTCTGCCAATGTGCTTCACAAGTTGGTGTAACACTTTTAGAAATATGGGGTGTCATGATTATTTAAAGTTTAAAATATGTTCTGGCAAGTCCTCTGAGAGTTTTTATTCAAGCATGGCACTTTTCTGGGTGAATATATGGTGGACATCACTCTTTTGCAATTTCTGTCACTAGGGACACTTCCTATAGCTCTTAGCCATATCTACAGATTCACTGCATAATTCTGGCTGAAAGAAAGCACTGTTATGTTTGTGAACCACGATGTGGAAAAATCACTGCAGTTCAGTACACTGTTTAGACTAGTAACTGTGAAAGAGTAGAATTTAATCAGTCTTTACTGTCCTCACTGTCTTTATTATTTATCAAAACAGCATTTATCTTGACAAAAGCTGGTACTACTCCAAGTGAAGATACAGAAAAAATGTGATCTGTCAGAATGAATCTTGACCAGTCAGCAATACCATTTAATATGTCATAGGTTCTTTCTGCTATAGACACAGGCCCATATAAAACAACCTACAAATCAGTCAACAGTTGTATTGAACATTAATTATTTGTTTTTTATTTATTTATCCTTTGTTACCCAAGTTAGTGCCATTAGGCTAGTAGCCTCTTATCAGAGAAGACCTGAGGTGTCATTTATACTATTAGGGGAAATTTGGCCAAGCCATCGGGGAACTTCACCTGCCACTACAGCATTTATGGTACATGTGGCCGATGAGTGATACCATCCATTCTGTTCCTGGCCCATCGGTGGCTGGGAGAACAATACGCAAACATGGCAATGGCAGACCAAACTACATGCAAACACTGACTATGTGGGTTTGTTTTCTGAGATGGAAGTGGAGATATCTGGCAAAGTGAATTATGAAGGTGACCAGATAGAGGATACTGAAGATATTTTTTTAGTGCAATTTATTTATGGACTTGAAGGGAAAAGAACGACAACAGGAAAAAGTGATTATTGCAACCTCCCAGTCATGATAGTTGCAGGATGATTTATTGCTGGAGCTAGTTAATCAGAGTGAGACTGAGACAGGGAAGGATTATTCTTGGGCTAAAATGATGGCAAGAATACATAAAAAGGCTGGACAAGAACCTAAGAGAAAAACATTTGTTGAAGTGGCTGGAGAACAAAAGGAAGAAAGGAGAGAGAGGAAGAAATAGAAGAAATGAAAAAGAAGAAGAATGTAGCTAGAATACAGAATAAAAATGAACAAGGAATGGACAGGTATGAAATCTGGGACAGGAAAGGTGCTCCTCTGGGAATACAGGCACAATATATACGAGCTTTTATTCTGATTAAAAAATAAACTTATTGTAACATTTTCTTTGAGACTGCTGCAGTGTTAGAAACGTTTTTCAGAGAGTATGAAAAAAAGAAAAGACGTATCCATGGAATAAAAATATTGTACGGACATCCTTTTGTAAAACACATAAAAAGGTAACATACAATTTCAGACAGAAACTGAAAGAGAAACTATTAAAAATATTTATTAAAAAACTTTAGCAAAATAGCGAAGGACATTTCAAAGTATTTAAAAATAGAAGACTTTGGAAAAATGGATAAATTGTATATATTCCTAGCATGTTTAATGTTAAAGGTCATAGAGCTGTTGTTAACCATTGGAGACAACTGTTTTTTGTTGGAGGGTGGGCCATTTTGTAAGCAAATGTGACCAAAAAAATGTTATTTATATGGGGACACTGGTCGTGACACAAAAGAAATGTGAAATGAAATGTTATAAATACAAACAAGCAGGTCATTTATGTAAGTATTGTGAGAAAGTCAAAATATAGAAATTAATGTAGAAGGACAGATTAGAGAGAAAACAATAGCAAATAACAATTGCAACAAGAACAACAAAATGGAGAGTAAAACAATTATACACAGAAAAAATAATACTGATATAAAAAGGGGAAAGGGAGATGAAAGTTGATCAGAAGTTTGTGCTAGAGAAGATATAGATTAGAAAATGGTTAAAAAGAAAAAAAAATCCATTGGGAAAAGAGTTAAAGACAGAAGTTAAAGACAGGAAAAGAAAATTTCAAGATATGAGATTGAAAGTAAAAAATAAAGGAAATGATTAAATAAATAATCGATTTCAAATTAAGGAGAAGAGAAGCAAATAATCTTAGAAATTTATCTATCAATGTCAATAGTATAAAATATAATAATAAGGTGTTAGAATGGTGGAATAAGTGTGAGACAGATTTAAATGTGTTAGAAGATGTTAGATGTTTAGCTAAAGAAGAAAGAGAACAAAGAGAAAATGTATGGACAGAAGGTAATTACATGGAATTTAGGTAGAGAAACATGTTCAGGGATAGTTGCATTATACAGTACGGCAATACAAATATTGGATTGTACTTTAGATTAGGAAGATTAATGGTAGTTTACTTCAGGTGGGAAGGAAACATTTATAGACTTATAGCTATATATGCTTATGTAATATACAAAGAAAGAGAGAACTCATGTCCAGAAATGGTTGAGTATGTCATTGTAAATATGGATATTATAATAACAGGAGATTTTAATCATGACTTATGGCATAAAATGCAAAAAGAGGGATCAGATAAGAAAATAATGGAAGAAATAATAAAATGTGGAATTTAGAGCTATGGAACATGAATAAAAGCACATATAGAAGAGGAACATTGAAAACAGATTTTTGATATCTAAAACTGTAAAAAAGAGTGATAGAAGAAGTAGAATAAACAGGATTTTGGATCCCTTGGCTATATAGACAGAAATAGAAGAAAATAGAGAGCATATCAAAATTGCAAAAGGAATAAAGACAATAAATGACAAATAGTGGAATGAGAAAGGTAAAACAGATATAATGGAGTTCTGGAAAGATCATTTGACTGTGAGAGATCTTTATAATAACTGATCAGAATGGTGGATATTATTTATTTAGTTATTTGTTTGTCTTTCTTTAGTGGGAAAGTCTAACTGGATAATATTCATTTTCAGCAGAGGCCTGGGGAGAAAAGCTTAATTTGCTTACACTGCATTATACTAAGTTCCAGTCAAACATAACGTAGTTACATTTCTATTTCTATTTATACACAAACAGTAGTCACATTTATACATTTTAAGATTTTACAGAGATGGAAGTTAGTAAAGAGGAAACACACATAATTTAATGGATTGTACAGGCAGCAGTTACATATAAAAATTGTTTTGCTATTTCAGTAAGAGGTTGAGAATATTGTGTTTAAGGAGAGTATTGTACAGTGAACACAAAGTTTTAGCCTTGTGATGAGCATGTACAGGACCAGAATTGGTTAAGATTTTGTTTAAGCAGAGGTTTAAAACTACTGAGTTTGTCAGAGAGTTTTATTTATGTAGGGGTAGTATTCTAGAGTTTAGCAGTGTATTGGGAGTAGAGTGAGTCTCCTGCAACATTATTTGACTTATTTGTAAGTAATAATTGTTTTACTAGAACAGAGGTCCCTTGCTGGACAGTAGGGCAGTAATGATTTTTATATTGCAGGGCATTTTCTGGATGATGAATAAGTTTCTGTGCTGTAGTTAGTTGTGAATATGTTAGACAGTTGTATAGTTCAAGCCAGTTTAATTGCTTTAAACTTAGAGAATGGTGGGTTCTATTAGGGAGACTGGTAGCAAATTTAGCCATTTTATTGTAGCAGGAGGCATGTTTCTTTCTTTGTGTATTGTTTAAGTTTGTTAGGACAAGAGCAGTGTATAAGAGAGTTGGTACTAAGAAAGTGATGGCTAGAGTTCTTCTTGCAGTTTCTGTAATGAATCAACTTATCCTATAAAGGGAGCCTAGTTTCTGGTGTGTAGATTTAATAGTGTGCAGTATATGGTGGTCATATTTGAGACTGTTATCTATTATAATGCCTAGAAGTTTACCGTGAGTTACAGTTTTAATGACAGTATTATTTGCTAACTTTATGGTAAATGATTGCTTTTGACTGACAACTTTTTGAGGTGAAAAACATTAACTCAGTTTTCTTGGGGTTGAGTAGGAGGTTTGATTCTTTGAGCCAGTTTTCTACAGACAGGAAAGATTTTATAAAGTATTGGAGCTTATTTATTGTTGAGGCCACACATATTAATGTTGAGTCATCTGCATACTGAACCAAACTAGCATGGTGAGTGGAGCTGTGGAGGTCTTTAATCAATATATTAAATATAGAGGACCCAGGATAGACCCCTGAAATACACCTGAATTAACTGTTTGAAAGGATGAGTAGGTCTGTTGCCATTTAATGGCTAGTTGCCTTTAAAAAGAAACATACAATGTATTTAATCTGGAAAAATAGAATAGGACACATAGAACAAGAAGAATACAGAGAAACACAAAAATCAGTATTAGATAAATTGAATAGAACATTGAAAGGAGTGTTCAGGAAAAGAAGAAGAGATTTACCAAAAGACTCAAGAAAAATAAAGATTTATTACATTAGCAAACATATCTTTTTACAAAGAAAAAAAGAAGACGTATCACCATATTTGAGTAAAAGAGTAAAGGAAAAATTGGTATAATGAGACCAATGAAAAATAAAGATGGAGAAGTTGAAAGAGAACAAAGAAATATTACAAATATTGTAATGCAGTATGTTAGAGAGATGGTAAAATACAGATATAAAGAAAAAATAACTGGAGAATGAATCAGTTTGCAGAAGAAAAGAATACAGAATTGGAATAACAAATTACAAGTATAGATTTGGAAATGGTAAGGAGGAAAATAAATATAAATTCAACAGCAGGACCTGATGGTATAAAATATTTAATGAGTAAGAATTTGATACAATTACAAAAAGAAATGTTGGTGGAAGTGTTTAATGAATGGATAAATGATGGTATTTGTTATACAAAAATATGTAGGTGAATTATGAGACTCATATAGAAAAAGGAAAGAAGAATGAAGTAAACAATGGTGACCAGTAATGCTGAATAACACTGAATATAACATATTTATAAAGATAATGCAAAACAGATTAAAATATAAATTGGAATATGTAATGGAAGAAGGTATTTATGGGGTTAAAGGAAAAGAAATCCAAATATTATTAATGATAATTAGGAAAATGTGGATGATATTAAAAAGGAGCAAACGGAAGCAGACATAATAGTGATTGATATAAACAAACCATTTGATCCACGAGAGTATGAAATATTATTTAAAATAATGGAAGGATACAATTGTAGTGCTCAAATAAAAAATATGTGAGTCAGTGTATAAAAAATACTAATATTAGGATATTAGTAAATGGGTTAAGTATAGAAGTTGCTATGAACAGAGGTTCAATACAAGGATGTCCAATGAGTAGTATTTTGTTTGCAATGGTCATGAATTGTGTAATAAAAGAAATAAATGAAGAAATGGAAAAAGTTAAATTTGTGCAAAGAATGGCGATTTTATATCCAATTATTATATCATATCCAGAAGACTAATGACTAAGAGTAGAGTGAAAATAAAATAGGTAATTACATATGTGCATAAAAAATTTGCAAGAAGTTGGATTAGAGAAAAATGCAAGGGATTTGGAGATGAACATTTGGAAGGAATACAATTTGGAAGAAAAGGGATATTGATATTAGGAATACAATTTGGAGAATATACCATTATGAATGAACAATGGGAGAAAATTTTGAAAGAAAGACTTAGTATTATGTGGAACAGATACAGATTATCTTACAAAAAAGTGCATTTAATTAATACAATATGGATGGGAAAATGCCATACATAGCTAGCATGTACATGATACCAAGAGATCTGAAAATAAAATCCATGAAATAATCTTTAGATTTATATGGGGTTCTAGGTTGAAGCTAGTGAAAAGAGGAGTGTTATACATGAGTAATGGAGAATGGGGATTAGGATTTTTAAATTCTATAGTATATGGAACTTCATTAAATTTATATAAGATGTTGAGATGGATAAATGGGAAAGAAAATACATTGGTTGTAAGAATTTTGAGACAGAAATATGAAAGAGAGTGGCTCTTAATGAAAACAAAAGAGAGATAATACTGGTGAATGAATAGATAAAGATGTATCAAAAGAAAAGAAAATGATGGAAGTTAAAAGTAGAAGAGACAGAAGAAAATCAAAAGATTTGGTATAAAAACATAATGGCGCAAAATTAAGACACAAAACCATGGAGAAATTTAACAGAAGAAAAAGAGCTCTAAAAGAAAGGAGTAAATGCGGTATGAAATGAGTGGAATGTACAGAATTGTTATGAAGGTTGGAGATAAACAAATTGCCAGTAAAAGGAAACATGTTACATAACAGAGTAAGTCAAATGACATCTTTTTTTTGTAAAGAAATAGAGAAAATGGAACATATTTTTTTACAGTCTAGAAGAGTTGAAAAATATGGGGAAAATTAATGGAGGAAAAATTATTAAAGAAATACAAGATTGCAAGAAGATAAATATGAATATGATCACATTTTTTTAATGAAAATCACAGTATGGAATATGTCAAAAATATAAATAAAGAAATAATTTTATATAGTGTGTGATCAATATGGAATGAACAATTGAATGAAATTTTCTTCAGTAGAAATTGGGCAATACCAAATATTTTAAGGTTCTTGGGTTCATAGCTGTTTACTAGACTAATGACCAGAAGGGCCTTTTAAGCCTAGATATGCATCCCAAATCTCTGACAAGTTCTGGAACCCTTGATAAGTGTAAGCAGGGGCTTGGGAGATGATCCACTTACAGGCTGCCTGTTTCCATTACAGACATAGGTGCAAAACCAGGGATACATTTTCTGTTCCCCATCCAGTTGTCCATGTTACACTTGAATTCAGTTGGGGAGGAATGCTGCTTCACATGAATGGGGAACCTGTTCCAGAGAAGGGGTAATCTCTAGGATATATACCTGTATCTCCATCAGGTCCTAGTTGTATCACAGACAATACGTAAATCTTTAGAATGGGTAATCCTGGTACTGTTTGTATTTCAGATATGCAGGAGGTCCATCAGAGTGGGGACTGAATTGTATACCAGGAATAGATCTCCCATCAACAGCCTGCAGGAGACAGAATACAGGGATATGACCTTGAGGCGGTCTGCATAGGACATATAGTCTTTAAGTGAGGTACCTCTGTGGACATTTGAATTGTTGGATATGCCTGGTTATGCACATACCAAAAGGGGCATTGTACTCAATGACAGGTCTGGTGAATGCCGAATACAATGGAACAATGACTTTCTTTGACCTAAATGCCATACCTTTGTTTATAAGTTGCACAACATAGAATGATTTCCTCACTACTGCAGACCCATGATGGTCAAAGGATAGATTACTGTCTATGTGTGTCCCCATGTCCCTGACTACTGGGTCAACTTGAAGGGGTGTGCTGTTAATATGATAGTTACCAGGGGTGGATGACTTCATGAAGGATACTATTATGCATCTCTTGGCATTTCATTTTAGTCCATGGCTATGGCACCAATTGTTTGTCTATGTCAACCCTTCCTGAAGAACATTTGTGTTGGTAGGTGATTCAATGACAGCTCCTAATTTGCAATTGTCTGCAAATTTAGTCAGCCAGAGGCCATTGACATTGGCCTTAATTTCAGAGAAGTACATGCCAAAAAGAAGCAGTCCCAGGACTGATCCTTGAAGGATTCTACCTGTGACTGGCCTCTTTGCAGAGGTGAACTCCGCAGCTAGGTATCACCCCATTTATCATTAGATGGGTCTCTAACTGTCTCACTGATAGAATCCATATAGTCAAAATAGGGGACTCCACCTCAAACGGTAGAACTGAAACCAGTGGTGTTCAACAAGGATCAGTCCTGGGACATCTACTCTTTGGAATCTATTTCTTAAAAGTGCAAGGTAAAACTAAACGTCTATGTCTGACAAAGTTTGCTGATGACTGCAAACTGGGAGTGGTCATAGAATCTTCAAATGATGTCAACATCCTACAAGAGGGTCTTACACAAACAAATGACTGGTGCCAAAGTTAGGGCTTTAAACTCAAAGCAAATAATGTATTACCATCCCTTTCAGTGAGAGCGATGTTCCTGCTAACTGCCACATCAATAACAACACACTAAGTATGCACTCAGTAGTGAGAGACATGGGCACACAGGTTGACAGTAACCCTACCTTTGATCACCATGTATCCACAGTAGTAAGAAGGGCATTCTATTTACTCATCTCATACGTAAGTGCATTGCCTTCAGAAAAAAGAACTTATAACCTCCCTGTAATATTCCCTCATCAGGCCAATAATTGAGTACATTCCTCATTTTGGTATGTACCTTTCCAAACACCTGCAGCAACTGGAGAGACCACAAAAGTTCCTCACAAGGAAAATTCAAGGTATCCAGCATCTGTCCTATGAGGATTGTCTGAAATCACTGTCACTTTATTCTGTTTTATTGGAAATGCTGCATATCCATAAGTCAAATGGTACATGGGTTACTCACTCTAATGGCCTTAACCTGGTATGTGACATTAATAGAACCTGCTGGAGGGACAGATTTATCTCCCAGATGTTACCACACCTTTGGAACAGACTTGTGCTTCATGTCAAGCAGAACACCTCATTGGATGGCTAACCATAATTTCACCCCAATGGTTCACTCTATGTCCTTCTTGGACAGGGTTGCTAGGTGCTGATCATGGAAATAAGGGTAAAACCTGGCTAGGCTTGTAAGGACCCAAGGGTCATTAGCCTAGTAACTTCCTATGATCCAATAATACTAATTCTAACTTCCTGGGTCCTTTCTGTGAGCCAGCTGGCTATCCACCAGATTATATAAGCGTTTGTACTTGACATCTTAAGGTTGGCACAATGGTTAAGGTGTTTACCTTACAGACGCAAGATGCAGGGTTTGATTCTCACTTGGCTTAATTGGCTAAGCTTAAAATAGCTCACAAGAGCAGTAAGCCTAGTACTAATATATAAACTATTTAATAAATGTAAAAATAACTATTTTCTTTCCTATAGTAGACCAGGGAGAAAATGTGAGGTACAGGGAAAGATGATTGTATAAATATTCAGTTTGGTCAACTTATAATAAAGATTCTGAACACATGTTTAGGATAGGAGATTGGCATAGTGGTTTAGTTGTTCACTTTATAGACACAAGATGAAGGGTTTGATTCTCACATGGGACTGGAATGGCCCAGAAGGACATTTATCCTGGTATTAATTTATGATCCTGAGTTGGGCATTGTGTAAAATGACCATAAAAAACAAAAAAGTCCATGTCAGCCCCAGCACCAGAGTAAAACCCAATTCCACGTTTATTAGGACAAAAACAAATCACCACATAGTTAAGCACTTGCATTCTTCACTGGACTTCTTCAGAACTAGGGATTTTGTTAATACCAATGCACAATATAAAGAACTATCAATTAATTAACAACAAATAAACAATCATTCAATTAAAATTGTAGCCAATCCATCATGGAACAAGATTCCCTGTGCATAATTAAACTCAGCATAAAAGAAGAATAAAAAATGCATTAAAAACAAAAACCATGAAGTTAAAACTCAGAGATGGAATACCAAAATGCAATACACTTCATAGTTCTGTTGCTCTCATTTTTAACACTGAATTAATAGAGATGTCCGCCTATCTGGAGCTCTTCAAATCTGTCAAGATTCAACCCTTTACCCTGATACTGGGCGACTAACTATCCAATCATAGATTGAAAGAACTACTCATGCCAAAACACAAATGCTGAACGATTCCTTGATTTTGTCAATGCAATTGCCTTGGACCAGCTGGTTGACACCTCCACAAGAGGTGAAATATCTTGGACTTTGTATTAACCAATATGAATAATTACTGCAACATCCCTATAGTGTCATCATCCTTGGTAAGATCTGACCACAAAGCTGTCACTTTTAAAGTCACCATCTCTCTTGCCCCCCCCCCCCCCCCCCCAGATTGGGTAAAACAAAAAAACTTCTCAAAAGATGATTATAACCTGCTGAAGGAAGATATAAACAGCATCACAGTCCCCTCTCCCCTCCATGTGAACTAGCACATATGTCCAAACCTACACCAAAGTACTATACGAGCACTTATATAGCTGCATGGAATCAGGAATACCTGACAGGACAAAATCATCCTCTGGTGGACATCTGCAATAAATAAACTCTATAAAAAAAGGAAAAAAAACTCCTGTCTAGGACCAAGAATGAGCAGGTGCCTAATTGGAAGCAATCTGTCCTTAGTCTGAATAAGCAAATAAGAGCACTAGTGAAATCTTCCAAAGCAAACTTTGAGTCCAAACTGGCCACATCTACTAAAGGTAGTCACAAGGCTTTCTTGGCATATGTCCACAATCTCAAGGGAAGCCTAGATCTGCTGAGAACTAGTGGTCAAGGATACTACATACACAAATGCCATAGATATAGCCAACCTGCTAGCAGACAGGTTCAGTAAAAACTTCACACGTCTGTCCACCCCATCAGTAAATCAGGACATTCCCAGCACCTGCCTCCTCCTCTTATCTCTAGGGAGCAAGTTATCACTGTCCTCTCAAAGGCAAAAAAATACAGCCTCCAAGGGACCCGATAACATCCCAGACTGCATCCTACATGAACTCAGACAGGTACTGGCTTCATCCCATCTGAGTGGAGGACAGCCACTGTCATCCCTTTGCACAAAGGAGGAGCACCTACCGATCCAGGAAATTATGGACCCATTGGCCTAACTAGTCTGATCTGCAAGGCCATGGAGCAGATTATCATGGACCTCATTATCAAGGACACTGGTAACCTCCAAACACTTGATTCCACACAGTTTGGTTTTGTCAAGGGAGGTCATGCCTGTTAAATTTGGTTGACTTCTTTGAGACAGTCACCAAAGCCATGGACGAGGGGAAGATGGTGCACAACACCTACCTTGACCTGCCCAAAGCCTTCAATACTATTCCCCACTCAGTTATAATAGATAAACTCTCTCAACTAGGTATCAATCCATATGTTACCAGATGGGTAGCAAACTGGCTCACTGATAGATCCCACATAGTCAAAATAGGGGAAGACACCTCAAGCAATAGACCCTTAATAAATGATGCACCCCAGGATCAGTCTTGGGGCCTTTCTTGTTAGGGATATAGTTTTCTGAGGTGCAGGCCAAAACCAGTGGACTATGGTTGACCAAATTTGCAGATGACTGCAAACGGGGTGCTGTCATCAGTTCACCTAGTGATGTGGACATCCTCCAAGAGGGTCTCACCCAAACACATGACTGGTGCTAGAAACATGGCCTCTGACTGAATGCCAAAAAATGCATCATCATCCCCTTTGGGAAGAGTGATGTCCCCACAAATTATCACATTAATAACAAGGTCCTAAGCATGCAATCGGTACTGAGAGACTTGGGCAACCAGGTTGATAGCAAACTGACGTTTGACTACCATATTGCCTCTGTTGTACAGAAAGCTTTCTACATGGCCCACCTCATTAGTAAGGGTATCTCATCCAGGGACAAGGTGTGTCATAACATCCCTGTCATCTTCCCATTATTGACTAGAATGCCCCTTTCGGCATGTACCCCACAAAGCACATGTAGCAGCTGGAAGACCACATCGGTTCCTCTCAAGGAGAATCCAGGGACTCAAGCATCTACCCTACACAGATAGGCTATTGGCCCTGTCCTCTACTTATTCTCCTACAGACTCCACAGAGGTTACCTCTATCTGGAATACAAAGCAATCTCAGACCCTGCCTTGAAGGGATTACTGCATATCCACAAGGCAAGCTCCACTCGAGTAACCCACATGCACAATCTCAACCTGGTCTGTGACATCAATAGGACTTGGTGTGACAGATTTGTGTCCTAGAGACTCCGTCTTTTGTGGAATAGACTCCCACTCCAGAGTATCTCATTAACCCTTTTTATGTGCAGTGGCATCAGGTGCTGACTTGTTGGAACATGGGCTAAATTCTTGGCTAGGCTTGTACGGGCATCAGAGCCAACAGCCTAGTAACCTCCTATGGTCCTATGATCCTTTGATCCTATGTTAAGTGCAACCTGGATAACTGGATGGGGAACAGAAAATACACCCCTGAGATTCCACTTGTGTCCGTGCTGGACAGGGGCATCAGGTGCTGAATTGTTGGAACATGGGCTAAATTCTTGGCTAGGCTTGTAAGGGCATCAGGGCCAATAGCCTAGCAACTTCCTTTGATTCTATGATCCTTTGATCCTATGTTGTATTATACGAGGCTGAGAGTGGAAATATAAAACCTTGAATTTACCATTAACTGAGATCAAAATTTAGATGACTCAATCATGCATTAAGTCATGCATCATGCATTAAGGAAGCCAAAAGAACAAATGCATTGACTGAGTCAGAAATGATCTGTAGGGAAGCTGATAGATTTGGCCGGATTCACTGACATTTCAGAAATTCAGGGAAAGAAAATTTAGGGATAAAGAGAAACAGTGGTTATTAAAATAGAAGTCAGGAGAGAAGTACACACTGAAGAGGACCGACATGAAATTAAAGAAAAATAAATAGAATGGTGTAGAAATGCAACAGACTGGAAAAAATGAAAAACAGTATATACATGCTCTAGTAGGCAGGACTCACATAAAGACCATTGCCCCAAATTTAGGAAAGGTGAGAGAAAAGTGCATAAGGAAAAAAAATACCTTGCAAATTTTGCAGAAGTGCTAATAATAAAAGATCATATAAAGACTACATACAAGATGCGTGATACGTTATGGCAGGAATTGTATGTAAGAGTATGTACAGTGTGTGCCATTTGTTAACTTCTTGCATGACCCTCATTTCTTAAGAGCTCAGAAGTATGATATGTTTGATTTGTCTAAAGTAACACATATATCAGACTAAAAAAGATTAAATAATGTATGTTTTAGCTGGTGAAGGGTATACTGTTTAGAATAAAGAGGTCTACTAAGCTTGATATTTTTTTCACAAAAATAGACAATTCTTTGTAGCTTTAAACCACAGTCAGCCTCAAAAACATACAAGACCATGGTAAAAAATATGACTGTGGTGCTGCAATGCTACTAGTGATTAAAAACTACTTATTTGCAGCCTGGTAGTTTGGATTAAGTGCAGACCATCCTTGATATTAGGGACATATCTAACAAGTAGTGACCATGGTTCTAAACAAACTCACCCCACATATCTGAAAAGAGCTAATGTAAATAAACACAATTGCTTACCCATCTCCAGTTACTCCTTAGGAAGTACTTAAAGGGTAATTCCAAAATATTGCAAGAAGAAAATTGATGATTGATGAAGATTTGGGAAAAATGACTCATCCATATTTGAAACCTCATATAAATTCTGAATATATAAAATAAGGAGAGAAAATTAGAGGTTCCCATTATGTACAAGGTCTTTATAACATTTTACATCACAAAACTGAAAATCAAGCCATACAAGTTACATTGGCACTATTGGGCACTTTCCCCTAGAAATGTAAGAAATTTAGCTTTTAGTCTACACATGCACATGCTTCATCGTACAGTTTTAAATATGGCCTTAGACTAGAGTTCCACCATCTTGGATATTTGCTGCCAACATGTTGATTCTTAAGATGGCGGTATCTTGCTTTGCTGTGTCATCATAACAGGGACTGTATTATATTGGGGATCTAGAACTTGTGTATTCAAAACATCACAGACAGACTAATATGTAAATATTGATCCAGGGTTATATTAGATACATGAACATAACAGACAACATAAGAAGAACACTTTTCTAGAAAAGCACATCTTTGAAATGGGATCTTTTTTCCTTCTTTTAGTTTTGACACTGAAAAAATATTTCATACCAAGAAGATGCATTATAATATTCTGAGTTTCTGCCATAGTTTATTCTTTTTGCTCAATATAGTCTACAAGAACTTGGAGAATAACAGCAGCCATACTTATATTCATAAAGTAGCAGAAAACATCCTAAGAATTAAGCTAGCATGAGAATAGAGAAAGGAAATTTTGCTAATAGGGGTTTCTGTAATTAGGGGTACAGAGAACAGGCAAGAGGGAGATGGAATGTATTGGAAAAAACTTGCAAATGAACAAAGCTAGTGGGTAGTAACTAAATGGGGAAAGTTAATAGAATGAGAAGAGGCCAGGAAGACATTTGGACTGCAGGCTAGAGACTGTCTTCCCTATCAGGGATTGATATCAGAGTACAGTCAAAGAGAAAGAGATGTAGGAATCCTAAGTGAATGATCTACTCTGGTAGAGCTTCTAGCTGAATCTAGAACAAAATCTGCTTTTACCAAATTAGTAGGGTATATAAAATAGTGCATGATAACTATAGGAATCAATCAGAGAAGGTTAGAAAAGATTTAGAAGAGAGATTAGTTAAGCAATTCACAAAGAAACAATGAAAGGATATATGTATAGCTCCCAAGTATGCTATAAAGTTTAAAAGATTTAGGATTTTTACTTGGAAGTGTTTTCATAGGTATTTTATACCCCAAGCAGATTCCAAATCATTTTTCCTCAAGTAGATGGCAACTGTCGGAGATGTGGTCGGGTAGAAAGCGATAACTGGGCAAATACATTTCGGGATAGTAATGAGTTAGAAGACTTCAAATATTCCTATGCAGTAATCTGTTAGAAATATTGTGTGGACAAATGGGTCAAACTAAGGAAATTATTTTTTGAGCTAGGACAGAAGATCTGAATTACTAGACATAATAAGGCCTTGCAAGTTTCATTCTTGTGGTTGTTAAAAAGCAATAACTAGAAAATGAAAACAAAAGTCTAAATCAACTGTATTTGAAATATTGAATAGTGTAAAAACAACAAACTGATCACACTGGCTCCAAGAAATAAACACTCCTTCACAGAAAAAGTTCCTTTGAAAGTAAAACGACACTCACATTGCACCTTCACATGTAAAAGTTCTTTTAAACGGCACTCCGTTTATATTGCTGCCCAAATATACGTTCAGTAAAACCATGAAACAAAATTACACCTCCACGTGTAAAGTTCCTTTAAATGACACTCCGGTTATTTGCTGTCCAAGTACACGTTCAATTGAACTGATAAACACACTACTTGTAAAAGAGAGAAACTTTAATAGAACCATACAGTAGGTTCTACATTAACTGAAGTGAAGTTAAAAATTTTAGTCTTTAGTTGAACTGTAAAGGATAGTTAGTTGGTTAGGAACATCAACACTTACCTCCCCCTCCTCCATCGAGTGTTATAGTTGTTCCTGTTCACATAATTGTTGCTGTAATAGGTGTTTTTCCTTAAGTTGTAATGCGAGGCCCCCATCTGAAAATTTGATGATCTTTGGGGGGTTCCTACTTGCATCATACCACCAGAAACATTGTTTTCATTATTTTGTCGAGGCACCAAGTTAGAACTTTTACTGGTACCATTATCCAAAATGTCATTAATCCCAAAGTCACTTTCTTCGATGTTATTATCCTGGTAGGTAACCATTGGGTCTAGATTACTTCTGACCTGGGAGAGGGGAGGTTTCGGATACACTGTTCTGCTACTATATGCCACTCTGTCTCTATTCAGTTTCTTGTACTTCCCTTCCTTGATTTTGTTAATATACTGGTCAATACTCAAAAAAATTCTGTCATAATCATACTGGTAACGAACAAAGTTAGTGTGTTGTTGAATCGTCTCATTCAAACTTGTTGCTGCCTGCATGATTTCTGTGGCCTGTAATTCATAATGTTTACATATCATCTCTAATAGTTCACTACCATGTTTATTAAACATTTTAATCAATTCTTGGTGAAAACATGAACCATCCACTAATCCAGTGGGGTATTGCAACGAGCGTAAACCTTTAGATACTATACCCTCACTGAGACACTCACAAAAATATGCTATTTCTGTACGCAACTTCTTATATTTGACTAAATGTTGGTCGAATTGCTTAAGTAACAAAGAAATGTCCATAGGATCCTTGGCTGGTTGCCCCCTGGTACCACTACTAGTTGGAGTTTGAAACGTAAGTGGTTCCGATAACCATTCGGTCAAGTTGAGTGCTCCAATTAGCCCTTTGGATCGGTGACAACTGTTGGCAAAACTGTTACTTTCTGTTGCATTCTGTTTGTCCTCTATTGGACTTCTTGTTGAATTTAAAGTTGTTCTGACTATATTTGGTGGATTGGAATTGTTTTCAGCAATCGTAGTATTTGTTGCTACATTATCACTGCAACTAATAAGTAATGTCATACTCTGACTGTTATGGTTGCAAAGGGCATCCACTTTTTTATTGAGTGCCTCCACTTGTTTGGTGAGAGTTTCAAACAAAGGCAATATGAGAGTGCTCTGGATATGTTGCTCATTTAATGCAGGAATTATACTTGGTGCCATGTCTTCAGCCATAACAAACTGACCAAACAATGAAAACTATAAAACTGTTATAAAAACAATGAACTGACCACACTGGCTCCAAGAAATAAACAATCATTCACAGAAAAAGTTCCTATGAAAGTAAAACGACACTCACATTACACCTTGACATGTAAAAGTTCTTTTAAATGGCACTCCGTTTATATTGCTGCCCAAATATACATTCAGTAAAACCATGAAACAAAATTACACCTCCACCTTGAATTGTAAAAAAGTAATCTAGACCCAATGGCTACCTACCAGGATAATAACATTGAAGAAAGTGACTTTGGGACTAATGACATTTTGGATAATGGCACCAGTAATAGTTCTAACTTGGTGCCTCAACAAAATAATGAAAACAATGTTTCTGGTGGCATGATGCAAGTAGGAACCCCCCAAAGATCATCAAATTTTCGGATGGGGGCCTCGCATTACAACTTAAGGAAAACCACCTGTTACAGCAACAATTATGTGAACAGGAAAAACTACAACACTCGAGGGAGGAGGGGGAGGTAAGTGTTGATGTTCCTAACCAACTAACTATCCTTTACAATTCAACTAAAGACTTTAAAATTTTTAACTTCACTTCAGTTAATGTAGAACCTACTGTATGGTTCTAATAAAGTTTCTCTCTTTTACAAGTAGTGTGTTTATCAGTTCAATTGAATGTGTATTTGGACAGCAAATAACCGGAGTGCTGTTTAAAGGAACTTTACACGTGGAGGTGTAATTTTGTTTCATGGTTTTACTGAACGTATATCTGGGCAGCAATATAAACGGAGTGCCGTTTAAAAGAACTTTTACATGTGAAGGTGAAATGTGAGTGTCGTTTTACTTTCAAAGGAACTTTTTCTGTGAAGGATTGTTTATTTCTTGGAGCCAGTGTGGTCAGTTCGTTGTTTTTATAACAGTTTTATAGTTTTCATTGTTTGGTCAGTTTGTTATGGCTGAAGACACAGCACCAAGTATAATTCCTGCATTAAATGAGCAACATATCCAGAGCACTCTCATATTGCCTTTGTTTGAAACTCCCACCAAACAAGTGGAGGCACTCAATAAAAAAGTGGATGCCCTTTGCAACCGTAACAGTCAGGGTACGACATTACTTATTAGTTGCAGTGATAACGTAACAACAAATACTATGATTGCTGAAAACAATTCCAATCCACCAAATATAGTCAGAACAACTTTAAATTCAACAAGAAGTCCAATAGAGGACAAACAGAATGTAACAGAAAGTAACAGTTTTGCCAACAGTTGTCACCGATCCAACGGGCTTATTGGAGCACCCAACTTGACCGAATGGTTATCGGAACCACTATCGTATCAAACTCCAACTAGTAGTGGTACCAGGGGGCAACCGGCCAAGGATCTTATGGACATTTCTTTGTTACTTAAGCAATTCGACCAACACTTAGTCAAATATACGAAGTTGCGTACAGAAATAGCATATTTTTGTGAGTGTCTCAGTGAGGGTATAGTACCTAAAGGTTTACGCTCGTGGCAATACCCCACTGGATTAGTGGATGGTTCATGTTTTCACCAAGAATTGATTAAATTGTTTAATAAACATGGTTGTGAACTATTAGAGATGATATGTAAACATTATGAATTACAGGCCACAGAAATCATGGAGGCAGCAACAAGTTTGAATGAGACGATTCAACAACACACTAACATTGTTCGTTACCAGTATGATTATGACAGAATTTTTTTGAGTATTGACCAGTACATTAACAAAATCAAGGAAGGGAAGTACAAGAAACTGAATAGAGACAGCGTGGCATATAGTAGCGGAACAGCGTATCCGAAACCTCCCCCCTCCCAGGTCAGAAGTAATCTAGACCCAATGGTTACCTACCAGGATAATAACATCGAAGAAAGTGACTTTGGGACTAATGACATTTTGGATAATGGTACCAGTAATAGTTCTAACTTGGTGCCTCGACAAAATAATGAAAACAATGTTTCTGGTGGTATGATGCAAGTAGGAACCCCCCAAAGATCATAAAATTTTCGGATGGGGGCCTCGCATTACAACTTAAGGAAAACCACCTATTACAGCAACAATTATGTGAACAGGAACAACTACAACACTCGAGGGAGGAGGGGGAGGTAAGTGTTGATGGTCCTAACCAACTAACTATCCTTTACAATTCAACTAAAGACTTTAAAATTTTTAACTTCACTTCAGTTAATGTAGAACCTACTGTATGGTTCTAATAAAGATTCTCTCTTTTACAAGTAGTGTGTTTATCAGTTCAATTGAACGTGTATTTGGACAGCAAATAACCGGAGTGTCATTTAAAGGAACTTTACACGTGGAGGTGTAATTTTGTTTCATGGTTTTACTGAACGTATATTTGGGCAGCAATATAAACGGAGTGCCATTTAAAATAACTTTTACATGTGAAGGTGTAATGTGAGTGTCGTTTTACTTTCAAAGGAACTTTATCCATGAAGGATTGTTTATTTCTTGGAGCCAGTGTGGTTAGTTCGTTGTTTTTATAACAGTTTTATAGTTTTCATTGTTTGGTCAGTTTGTTATATTGAATAGTGTAACAGAGCTAAAACAACTGGAAGTGGGATCTTTAGAAAAGGAAAGGGGCAAATTACATAGTAAAAGAATGGAAATTGTGAGAACAATACATGGAGAATAATGTTTTGGAGGATGAGTGAGATTTATAAGAAGGCAAAAACTGAGCAATTTATGAAATGTTGGCTTGATAATAGTTATACAAAAATGTGACGTGTAATGTCTGTAACATGGAACATGTTAATATGGTTTGGTTTCTTTTATAAACTAAAATGTATCATCGTTATATTGATGATATCTTTTTTATTTGGCATGAGTCCAGAAATGAACGACATTCATTTATTCTAACTTTGTCTGACAGCATTGATTTTCTTAGTTTTATTATTTCATGGTATAGTTCTACTGTCCAATTCCTGGACACAGAGATCACTCTGGTTGGTGACTCATTGGAATCACATGTGTTCCACAAGAAAACTTACAGAAATAATTTTTTCAACTTCACTAATCAGCGCCCACATTTTATGAAAGCGAACATTATAAGGGGGCAGTTTATTAGGCTGTCTCGCTTAGTAAGTAACGGTAATGTTTTCCTGCAAGAGTGCAATTTTCTTAAGGAGTTATTGATACACAGAAACTATCCAAGACATCTTGTGGAGAACATTTCTGCTGATATTTGTTTAAGACGTACTACCAGATTCAGACCTATCCTTAGATTTGGCTTTGAACCTAAACAATTAAGGGACTCCAATACTGACCATGCACTTAGCTTTCTAATATAGATTAGTGTAGACAGGTTTTCTTTTAGAAATGTTATTTCCAAAAACTGAAACATTGTTATGAGCTGCAGAGAACTTGCTTTGGCTCTGGGCAACAGCCCAAGCTTTTCTTAAAAAAAAAAAAAAAAAAAAACAGGACTCTTCATAGCTTTTTTAAAAAGAATGTTAAACCCTTTTTGATTATAGACTCTGAAAATAGAAACAAGACCCCAGGTATGTTGGCTTGTGGTGGGTGTGTCATTTGTAAACACAATCAAACAGAAACAGAATATTTTTTCAGGCATTGTAATGTTAAAGTGCTTTTTTCACAGATACTATGACTGCCAAGGTAGCAGTGCTGTTTATGATGGTATTTGTGACATATGTGAGTTCATTTTTGTTGATAAAATGTACAGGAAATTATCATACCAAATAAAAGAACATTTAGCAGCAATCAGACATAATGAGCAAAGAATACACTAAGTAAACACAGTTCACTTTGTAATGGATTTCAGATGTTTAAGTTTATTGTACTGGAACAACTTGATTCCGTTTTAGGTAACTGTGAAACTCTTTTAGAAGTGTGTGAATTGAAATGGTCGCTGCTTCTGAATGCTGAAGCTTCCCTAGGCATTAACAAAAACTTGAATATTAAATGTGCTTTGCGATGGTACAAGTGAACTCCACCTACTACATTACACATCTGTTTATCATTGGTGACTGTATTGTTTTATTTTGCTACATTGCTTATACATGATGCTTATTGGCTGTTTTTGTTTTTAAAGAGAGGCACAGCAAGGCTTTATTTCATTTTTTCAAAATTTGTTTTTTTCTGATGAAGTTATTATATCTATTAAAGAGCAAAAGTGTTCAAAACCTGTTTGACTCAGTTCTCTTCTTCCAGGTCCTAGAAGTTTGTTAGTTATTTAGTTATTGTTGTTCTTTGTGATTTGTTGGCATAAATATATGTTTACCTATGTATTAAGTGATGAATTAATAAAAGTGTCAGAAATAAAAAAAGTGTATAAGAACATGATCACATGAAGTAAAATAGATCTATTTATATCAAAGTGGTGTAGCCATATGGAAACATTAAATGTAGATGCTGCCATCTTCATTTTTATTCACTCTAGACACTAAACCCCTGCTGCAAGATACAAGATATTGCACTGATTTTTATTTACATTTGTAAGTATTTGATGTTTTTCAAGAGTAAATATTCAATCATTAATTTGCAGAGATTTTATAAATCCTGATTGAAATGGATATACAGTCTCTTTAGTAATATGATTTTACAATTAGCTACTGTAATTGCATATAATTTAATTAAGCAATAACAGATGACGTGGTGTGGTATATTGAGGATTTACCCATGGTTAGCGTGGTTTAATCACAAGGGCGAAGCCCAAGTGATTAAACAAAGGCAACCGTGGGTAAATCTTCAATATACCACAACCACGGAGTCGGTAATTCCTATTATACAACGGCATTATTTCAGAAAAAAAATACTTTTCTTAAATAATGTCTTTGTATAACGGTGGATTGCTGTTCTTCCGCCGGTTGTGGTATACTGCATCTGCATTTTGATGTACTGCTCATGTGTATGGGACTTGCATTCCCATGCATACCCAGTACATCAAGGCTTTGAAACAGAAGCAACAGAGAAAAGAAAGTCTCCATTGCTCCGTTTCCTGTCTTTTTTTTTATTGTAAAAAAAAAAGGTTTTGGGGCAGTTTATAGCAATGGAAAAAAGTCCGGGCAACCGGACCTTTTTCCATTAGTATATTGTGGGATTTATAATGGGAACGCTGGTTGGGCTGGCCAATCAGCATGCATGTTTTTGAATATTAATATGGATACATTGTTTGATACTGGTTTTCATCAAGGCAATTGGTCTGTATTAGGTTTGGGCATTAAAATATTTTCTGATATGCATGTGCATTTATCAGACTGTTTATCTATTCCATCATAGCTTTGGACCTCAGAATTTATTCTTTAATATAATTAGTAAGCATTTTGTAAAATTTGTTGGCAAAGCCATCTGGTACAAGGACCTTATGATTTTTAATTGGAATATTGCTGTTTACTCTTTGTATTACAGTGAATGGCTTAACTAAGATGTTATCATTTTTCTATCCAGTACTGGGAAAATACATTGATTTTAAATAGCTATTTATATTAATTACATTAAAATCTATTGTGTAATTGTTATATATATTTTTAAATTAATCTGTAAAGGATTTTAGCATATCTTCATTTGAGATTGCACTTTCATTATTTATTTTTAGTTCTGACAAGTTTATGTGTTGATTATGACTTGTTACTATTGTTATTTTAAAAATGTTGTAGAAGTTCATCCCCTTTCAGAACACTGGGCTAACCTTCTAGCTTTGTACCATAAAATTCAATAACATATATTAAAATTTAATAAAAAAAAAAACGACTGGAGAACAGTAATCCAACACTTTAATAAATTTAATAATAGCACAAAGGTTGACCTAGGTTTTGTCCCAACCTTTAGGATTTCATCAGAACAATGACAAACCACACAACATTCCTTTATTTACACCCACCCATTATTCAATTATTCCATTAATACCAAAAGCAATGAATAAAACAGTAGTAAAAATTTATAAAAATACCATATAAATACAATTACATATACATATTATAACAATTAAAAACATTTCATTGTATCAAAACTTAATTACATGCACTATTTTTTACCTAAAAGATGCTTTAATTTTAATATGGGAGCAATACTAGCACTATCATTTATGCCAGGAAAAAGTCAGGACATCTAACATTAATTGCCATTTTAATTTGCAGATGTCTAAATGCACAATTAAAATGTCCCTGAATTTATATGAGGCAATCATGAACCCTAATATGATGCCCAGTTTCCATTATGTGCTTACAGGTGCTACAACTTCCACATTTAAAATTTCCCAATTTTCGAATGGTACTAACAATATTATTATAGGACGCCTTCTCAAGAATATCCTTGAATGACCTATCTCTCCGGAAAACAACTTTGGGAGCTGCCCCCATCTTTTCATCTACATTTTTACTCAATCTTAACAGACCCCAATTCTTCCTAATTGTCTGTATAAACCATTCAGCATCCTGGTTGAAGGTAATGACAAAATATAATCCCTCATTCCTTCCATGATGACATTTTGCACTTAATTCAGCTTCCAACATCTCTTTGGCTACTCCGACTGATACCACAGTCAAAATGGCCTTAAATACACCCACTTCTCACTTGTGAATAATTTCATCTTTAATAGCTGTACTTAAAGCCTCAGGGTACTCCCTTCTTGTAAACATCCTTATCATAAATTTCAATTTGTTTATAAACTCCTGATAATCCTTTACCATTCTTGCAGCCTTCACCATTTGACACTTAACAATGGATTTCTTTTGATGGTGAGGGTGCCAACTCCTGAAGTCTAAATAGGAGTTGGAAAATGTAGCCTTTCTATAAATCCCACATTTCAAACACTTCTGCTCTTTATCCATCTCCAGATTTACATCCAAATAGGATAACCTTTCAGTACTGTTTTCTAAGTGAATTTAAAAAATTCCACAGTATTAGTAATAAAATCCAGGAATGCCTCAAGCTGTTCCACATTACCCTCCCATACAATAAAAATGTCATCCAGGATGCACATATATTGTTTTATATAACCTTTGACTTTACTGGGGAACATATACTCTTCCTCCCAAAAGGACATAACATAATTGGCATAAATGGGGGCACATGCAGCCCCCATAGCCACTCCGGTAACCTGTTTGTAAAAGTGACCTTCAATATACAAAAAATTATTATGTAATACTGATTCCATTAAGGTCACAAACACATTGATCTGATCCTGATCATATAGGCCTGTCTTAGTCAGCTGACCTCCAACCATGTTAGTCCCACCTCATGAGGAATAAGAGAAAATAAATTGCATGCAACTACCGTAAGCAAAATAGCATTATCTGTAGCAATTATATTATTCAGTTTATCCTAAAAATTCCATGAATCTTTGGTGATGTATACAAATGTTGCCAGCCCTTTTTGAAAATGGTAATCAAGATATTTGCTTATGAAACATGTTTTACTCCGCTTGCCATCCACTATAAATTCAACGGTTATATAAAACAATATGTGCACTTCCTGAATGACATTTTTATTGCATGGGAGGGTAATGTGGAACAACTTGAGGCATTCTTGGATTTTATTAATAATACTGTGAACATTTTTAAATTCACTTATGAATACAGTACTGAAAAGTTTTCCTATTTGGATGCAAATCTGGAGATGGATAAAGTGCGGAAGTGTTTGAAATCTGGCATTTATAGAAAGGCTACATTTTCGAAGTGTTTGAAATCCGGGATTTATAGAAAGGCTACATTTTCCATCTCCTATTTAGACTTCGGGAGTTGGCACCCTCACCATCAAAAAAGATCCATTGTTAAGGGTCAAATGGTGAGGGCTGCAAGAATGGTAAATGATTATCAGGAGTTTAAAAAAGAATTGGAATTTATGATAAGGATGTTTACAAAAAGGGGGGTACCTTGAGGCTTTATGTACAGCTATTAAAGATGAAATTATTCACAAGAGAGAAGTGGGTGTATATAAGGCCATTTTGACTGGGGTATCAGTGGGAGTAGCTGAATAGCCTCAGTGGTGCAGTGGTAATGTTGTTGCCTCACAGCAAGAGGTTCTCCTGTTCGATTCTCAGCTGGAGCACCTTCTATGTGGAGTCTGCATGTCCTCCCCGCAGTCGAGTGGCATTCAAAAGACATGTATGAATGGGTGTGCCTTCATTGAAGGTTGGGCATCGGGCTGGCACCTCAGCACCATAAAAATCAACTGCCAATCATTAGCAGACCACAGTTCCGCTGTGGTGGCCCCTAACCGGGAAAAGCTGAAAGAAAAACAAACATCAGTGGGAGGAGCCAAAGAGATGTCAGAAGCTGAATCAAGTGCAAAATATCATGATGGAAGGAATGAGGGGTTATATTTTGTCATTACCTTCAACCAGGATGCTGAATGGTTTATACAGACAATTCAGAAGAATTGGGGTCTGTTAAGATTGGATAAAAATGTAGATGAAAGGATGGGGCAGTTCCCAAAGTTGTATTCAGGAGAGATAGATCATTCAAGGATATTCTTTAGAAGGTATCCTATAACAATATTGTTAGCACCAGTTGAGATTTGGGAAATTTTAAATTTGGAAGATGTAGCACCTGTAAGCACATAATGGAAACTGGGCATCCTATTAGGGTTCAAGATTGCCACTTACCCATTCAGGGACATTTTAATTGTTATAGTTGGAATGTGGTGTATTTAACCAAGTGTGGTGAATGCCCTGCATTCTCTATAGGGAAAACCTGTAGATGCCTCAGGGAGAGAGTAAATGAACATTTATTGGACATTAGGCATGTTAGAACTATCAATGGCCTAGCTAGACATATTGGGCAATATCCGGGACATGGTTTTAGATTTTGTGTAATTCAACAGATGAATCAAGATATTCAGGGAAGGACATTAGATGTGCATTTAGACATGTGTGAATTAAAATGGCAATTAAGGTTGGATGCCCTGACTTTTCCTGGCATAAATGATAGTGCTGGTATTGCTCCCGTATTAAAATGAAAGCATATTTTAGGTAGAAAATAGTGTATGTAATTAAGTTTTGATACAATGAAATGTTTTTAATTGTTATTATATGTATATATAATTGTATTTATATGGTATTTTTATTGATTTTTACTAATGTTGTTTTATTCATTGCTTTTGTTCTTAATGGAATAATTAAATAATGGGTGGGTGTATATAAGGGAATGTCGTGTGGTTTGTCATTGTTCTGATGAAGTCCTAAAGGTTGGGATGAAACCTAGGTCAACCATTGCACTATTATTAAAGTTATTAAAGTTTTGGATTACTGTTCTCCAGTCATTTTTTTATTTTATAGTGTAGTAGTATTTAGTTACCAGTTGATATATTAGAATTTATTCATTTTGTAATGCTTGTAATTGTTTTCCACTTCTGTATCATATTGTACCAGTAAGCTACATTCTAATTCCTTTATGTGTTCTTTAATATCATTCTCCTTTTTGTTTCTTTTTTTATTTACCTTTTTTAATATTAAATTTGTTTATCCAGAGTCCTCCTATTTGTAGTTAAGTGTACGTCATTGAATATCTGGTTTCATTTTTGTTTTATCAATGTTTTCGGGTCTATATTAGAACATCAAAGTTTCAAAACTTCAAATGTTCTAATATCGAACCCTATTCAGCGAAAGCTGAAAATATCGAAGCAACAGAAAACCAAATTTTTTCTTAGGGAAAGAATTTGGTTGTCTGTTTCTGTTGCTTTGGTATTTTTAGCGGCGTGGTGGAAAGTTACGGGTCGGGTTCAGGTAAGTGTGTGGCTGAGTGCGGGTTAGGGTGCGAGTTCGGTAAGTGTGCGATTGTGTGGATATGAGGGTTAGGGTGGGGTAGATGAGTTAGGGTTAGGGCACGGGTGAGGTGAGTGTGCGATAGTGACGGACCTTAGGGTTAGGGTTTGGGTTAAGGTAAGTGGATAGTTAGTGGTGTGTGTATAGTTTAGTGTAGGGTTAGGTGTAAGATTTTAGGTGTATGTGTGGATTGCTGTTTGGTGTGCTTGTGCTGTGTGTATGTGTTTTGGAACAGCAATTTTTTTCACTAGGAAAAAATTTGCTGTTCTGTATGTTCGATGTTTTCAGCTTTTGCTGAATAGGGTTCGATATTAGAACATTCAAAGTTTTGAAACTTAAATATTCTAATATAGACCCAATGTTTTCATAACATATTTACCACTACAGTGGTACAGAAGGAAGGGTTTGGCTAGCATTTCAGGTTATTGATGAAACTATGGGATGGAGGTAGGGGGTGGACATGGGCATCCTTGTGTAAGCATTCCCTATGATGATCCCTTGTGGAGACTGTGGACATTGTACAAGAGGAGGCATAGCCCAAACAGGAGGAAGGATCGTGGATCTAGCTGAGCTGGTGGGAGGTGAGGCCATGTACCATAAAACCCACTGCACTTCCAACCCACAGATGAAACCACATAACTGCAATGGGTGAGATGAGTAATAGGGTAGACCATTAAGAAAAATATTTCCTGACAAATGGCAGTAAAGCCAGACCCCACTAACTCACCCTTAGGATCCATGCCAGCCCATCCCCCTTGGCTTCAACAGACATCTCAGGGTGTTAAAACAGGCTGGTAGACATGGGGATAGATTTGGAGCCATAGAATGATGCAAGAAGAGCAAAAACTACTCAAAAAGTTTTCATGACACAGTATTAGAACCTTAGCAACACTTTTATTACTTCTTCACTTTCTAATAGTTTAGCATTTAGGGTCCAGTTCCATTTAATTTTCATATTGTTAATTAACATTGTAATATCTGATAGCAGTTGTTGTTTTCTGAATGGCTAAAGAAGAAGCCTAATTCTGTTACTATGTATTTTACTGTAATTAACTTGTTTAAGATAAAACAATGCTAACCTCTCCTTGCCCATGATTATGATAGCAGGAGAGTTGACATTCAATTATTAGTTCTAGTGGGATTGTAAAACTCGTATTCTGTTTGGAGCTTCTTGTTTATTAATGATGCATTTATGTCATGATATTTGAATTCTGTGATTTTACTTTTTTGAAACAGTATTCTGGAAAGTTCATTAGTGTAGTATTTTGGACAGGTTAAAATATAAATAAAAAACAGTTTGATTGTAACATGACACATATAGATTTAACAGCAATATTGGTTTGTCTGCGTTACTGTCCTTGCATATAATATATCAGACTATACTATTAGGATATATATATATATATATATATATATATATATATATATATATATATATATATATATATATATATAGATATATATAGGACTCCAGTATTGCATGTTTAGTTGTTCTTTTTAGTAATATGGCTACTTGTAAATTATTTCTGAAACTACCTATAGCTATGACGTTACTTATTTATTTTTTAATGTATGTGAAGCCATTGCTCAGTTGCTGTATCTTTTTCCTGAATGAAAGAAACTTATACTATTGATTTATAAAACAGGTGAAAGAAAAGTTATATTTTACTGATTTACTGAATTCCATTTGGATTCCATGAGTCACCTATCCAAGTCATGTGTTCTATAGTATTAGTTTTTAGTAATATATCATGTTATATAATTAAGCCATAATTAATAGTACATAGGAGTAGTGTAGTCCTGTGTAGGACTGTGAAGCATAACTCATGGAATATAAGACATATAATGATTCATTAATAAAATGTAACAGAACTCTTCCCATTAATAAAATGTAACATAACTCTTCCCACGTCACCCTTGGGCCTAACCCCAATACATTTATTTTTGAGAAGCATTTTATCCGTGATAGGATCTATTAAACTGTTCAACATAGGCAAAGTAAGCTTTTTGTCCATATAAAGAACTAAAACATGTTCAGTGTACATGTAATGAATGATATGTAGACATTCTCAAAGTCAACAGTTGGTACTTTCAGTCTCTTTTAGTATCTATCTATATCTATCTACATACAGGTGTATATATAGATAGATATACATATAGTTGTATAGCTATCTATCTGTATGCATATGGATAGATAGCTATATATCTGCAGGTATATATATCTGTATTTAGATCTATATCTAGATCTATAGATATAAATATAGGAGTTTATCATGAAAGGTAGGTAACTGAAAAGAGAGAATCTCAAATAGCAGAACAAAAAATAGGAAAGCACAAAACACTGAATGACTCAAAAAAGTAAATAATAAAACTATTAATACTTTTGTTCCACTTTAAAAACTCTGTATCAGTAAACCAAAGTTTCAAAACCAAGAACAAGTGTTGTCTTAGTAGTAATTCTATTATGGTCATGGTTAGTGTTAGCACAAATGATTAAAGTGAGTAGGGTGGCTTCTTTTCTTATTCTTTTTCAATCTATTTTGTAATATATATAAGAGGATTCATGGTGGTAGTACTGAGGGCTAAAAAAGTAAAAAGAACTGTTTTTGAATGTTGATGGTACACAGTTTGAATCATTTTAGGTGACTTTAGGGCACAGTATACAGATTATTCCTGGTGTTTACTATTCTTCTTACCCCACATCTTTTGTGCTATAAAATGTTTTTCTGTTATCTTTTACAGTGCATTTATGGCATGATATAAAGAGAATCCCTGGTGTCTAGTGTCCCCTTAATATATTATGTTAGTGTTGAGGATTGTGGAGGCATGACTCACCACACACACACACACACACACACACACACACACACACACACACACACACACACACACACACACACACACACACACACACGTAAATGTGTACATGGCTCTGTCATTACTTGCATACTAAAATCCTTGGCTCTTAACTCGTACGTGATCTCACCAATTGAAATAATGGATGAACATGAGCTTTTATGGCCAATGTAACTTACATAGCTGAGCAATTTTCTGAGTCACCTGGCTGCATAAATGTCTTACTACAGGCATTTACAGAGTGAAAGCACATGCTAAATTAGCATAGGCCTCTCCTCTGGAACACCTCATTAGCATTTGTGATAGGCCCAAAAGACAGCCCACCTCGGTGCAGAACTTCTTCAGGGTACAACATTGCATTATATCTGTTTTTTTTGTATCAGAAGTGGTTTCTGGGAGGTGCAAACAAACCAGGCTTTCACCTCACAGTAACTTTTCTGAGTCTGGTCTAAAGTCTTACATTGCAGCCAGTCTTGCAGGGTATAATCTCTAACTGTAAATAATTTAAATTGCTTCCTAATTTGAGCAATTATTTCTCCATATTAAGGGTTGAAATTATTTTTATAAGTGGCTCTTTTGTATGATGCTTGAAGATGTTACATTTAAGCTTATATTTCTGGATAAAATTACATCCACAGTTTGAAGATTTCTTTGGCTCTTCTCTCCTTTTTAATTTCTTCTAATCTTTTGGGTTTCTCATACCATGACAGGAATGGACCCCATTCCTAAGTCAAAGTATGATTAAAGTTCATGAAATTAGTATTGTTTCAATCTTTGATGTCAGCCAGAAGTGTTCTTCACAGCACCCACAATGTTCCCAGTAATGACTCCTTCTGCAATTTGTATGGAGTTACATGCATTGGTAACATATCTAAATACGATTGTAGATTCTTTTTTATAAGACCCATTGCTTCTACTACTATTGGAACTATCTGGGTATCTTTCCTCTACATTGTTCTTATGTCTGCCTGCAAAGCCTGATATTTTAAGCCTTTGTGTCTCTCTGTACACAAGACACTGTAGTCACTGGGTGTGGTGATTTCAATGATCAATGCTACTTTTGTCTTCGTTTCTTGGACCACTATATCTAGTTTTCTAGCATCTATCTTTTGAATTGTTGGTAATGGATGATCCATTGTGATGTAGACTTCATCATTTTCTATGATGCTTTTTCACTCATGTTTCCAGTGTTTTTCAGCCACTTCAATACCATAATATTTGCACAATCCCCAGTGCAACATTCTTGCCACATTATTATGCCTTTCAGTATACAGTCCTTCTGCCATTAGTATGTCACAGCCAGCAACGAGGTGTGTGACTGTTTCCAATTCTGTTTTACAAAACCTACATTTGTCCATTTCTCCCACAAGTTTAATGGACTTTGTAAACCAATGTGTACGTAGTCCACTATCGTGTGCCACCAATATTAACTTTTCATCTCTTGGTTTGAATTTGCCTCTCCTTAACCATTCCTGTGTTCGTTCCTGATCAACATGAGGTTCTTACAGAAGTTTTCTATACTTGCAACTATATTTATGCATTTTCCACATTTCTTGCCTTCTCATCTGGTCCTTCACCTTATACTCTTTCTTTAGTTTTTTAGCATAATCAGTCGCCACCTGATTTTTATCTACTTGTGGTTTGATTTCCAGTCTTGCTTGACACTGAAATGCTTCTGCTAGCCTAAGCAGGGAAGTAATCTTAGATTTTTTCACATCATGTTTCAAAATTTTCACTACATTTTGGTCATGTGAGGTCAGCAGATATGTGTGGAGTCCCATGATTGCAGATCTATACATGTAATCAGTTTCAAGGAGGACCATCCTTCCTTCAGAATAGGGAATATATAATTTTGGTATACACTGATTTTTATAAATCATTTGGTGAGCATGAAGCATCCTTCTTGTTTTCATATCTAATCTATCCAACACATTTTGGGGCCAGTCAATTACTCCAAAACTGTAAGTTAGGACAGGAAGAGCAAATTGGTTTATAGCTTGGATTTTGTTCCTAGATGTCAATGCTTCTGAAGTATTCCTTACTAAATTTTATTTCCATTTGTTCATATTTTGTTGTTGATCCTTCATCAATTCCCAAATATTTATACACTCCCTCTTGCTCAAGTTAATTTATATCACATTCTTGTCCCATGCTGATGTTTACTTGGTGCTGCAGTTTTCCCGTAGGTATTCCCCGATGGACAACAAAGACATACTTAACAGCTGAGCTCTGATTACATGTTGCTATTTATAACACCATTTTCTCCATTTACCATCAGTAAAAGCTATTCATTTAACTGCTCTCAGCTCACAAATGCATGAGGGTGCTTGGTGTGTGTGTTTGTGTGTGTGTGTGTGTGTGTGTGTGTGTGTGTGTGTGTGTGTGTGTATATATATATATATATATATATGGTTCTACCTGACATAGTCGAAACCACACAACACCGACAACCACATCACCGACACCACATATTCGACAGTCCATAAACACGAAACCACACATAACCGACAACGAAATAACCGACGGTACACAAACACGAAACCCCATACACTGCACACACCACAATAACAATTAAAACAAAACACATCCCCATTCCACAAACCACACACACAACACAAGCACACCAAAATCCTTACAAGCCCACACTAAACCTTACCCTAACCCTAAGGTCCGTCACTATCGCACACTTACCTACCGCCACCCTAACCCTAAGTCACTTAACCCGCCTCTATCGCTCCTAACCCTAACTCACTTAACCCACCCCTATCGCTCCCTAACCCTAACTCACTTAACCCACCCCTATCGCTCCCTAACCCTAACTCACTTAACCCACCCCTATCGCTCCCTAACCCTAACTCACTTAACCCACCCCTATCCCCACAGACCGTCAATCTCCACACTTACCTGCCTCGCACCCTAACGTCCGTCACTACCGATACTCACACAGCCTTTCCCCATGTCGGCATCCTCGGCGTTGGTGTTGTCATCCGTCGTGTCGGTCTTCTGCATTGTCGATGTTCTGCCACTCGCGATTCGCGTCGGTCTTCTTCGTTTTCGATCTTCTGGAGCTCCGAATTCCGCTGTCGGTCTTCTGCGCTGTCGACGAAGTCAGGTAGAACCATATATATATATATATATATATATACACACACATATATATGTGTGTGTGTGTGTGTGTGTGTGTGTTTATGTATCAAAAGGTGCATTTTCTCTGTCTCAGAAAGGATCTTCAACTAAGTCAACTATTATGCAGTTCTATTTTTCAACTTGTTTTCTAAGCTGACGCCAATGTGAAAGTCACTGTAAATTCTACTTTTACATGGAGCATTGTCTGTTTTTTTACAATCCCATTACCACAACAAGTCAGCCCTTATTTTTTTGTGAAACACTTAACTGTTAAAAACAGAAAATGCTAAAGAATGAAGCAGAAAATTTAATATATGAATTTTCAGACAATATCTTAGGTAACCGTGTAATATGCGAAGACTCATTAGTCTATTGGATTACTGGAGCTTTTCTCCTCGGGTCTCAGCTGAAAAAGGACATCTGCCCAGCCAGACCAACCTGGTAACAAATGGCAAATACATAAATAAATAACTAAATAAATTCGAATGACTAAATGAGTGAAAATGGAGAGTTACATATATTAAGTGTGAGCTGTTTCTTAGTGTTTTTACTTTCAGCTGAGGGATGGAGGTCTCAGAGTTGATATGTTTAAGCCTGAGGGGACTTGGCTTGTCCAGCAAGGGCTTGCTCCCTGCAAAACCCAACTTTATAGGACAGCAATGATGTTTTACACTCACTCTTCTGTATTTCTGTAGGTTGTTTTCCAGAATTCTTGAGCTTGAACTTACAAATCTCATGATAGGGAGCCAATATTTTATGGTGGCTATATCTTTTTATTATTCATACTTTCAGAAGTGATGTGAAAATGTAACATTGCATGCAGATTATTTGGATATTTATTCAGTTTCTTATTGGTAATATATTAATTTACTTGAAGTCCAACTGGTTATCAGACCCATTTTCAATACTGACCCAAAAGCTCCATTAATAGATTATTTACAACCCAAATTAATAACAGTGACTATGCCAACAGCATGCAGTACAATATAACTACTGATTGAGAAAAAAATATTTTATACAAAAGAATAGAAAAATGTAAAATAGCATAGACAGATAATACAAAACACAAAGTGTATTTTGAATGTAAGCAGATGCAGGTAAAACTGTAGACAGCGTGATAAGGTAAACTGAAATAATCAAGGGATATGTGAACTCAGGGTGAAACTGGAAAGACAAATAGAAAAATCAATACAGAAGGGTAAGAATAAAGCAAGGTAGAGATGAAGAAATGCAGAGACAATGATAAAGAGGGTGTAACATGGAGAGAGGGTGCAGCATGGACAGAGGGTATAGCATGGAGAGAGGCTGTAGCATGGAGAGAGGGTGCAGCATGGAGAAAGAGTGCAGCATAAAAATAGGGTGGAACATGGAGAGAAGGTATGATAGGAGGGTGTAGCTTGGAGAGAGAGTATAATATGGAGAGACGGTATAGCATGGAGAGAGGATATATCATAGAGACAGGGTATAATATGAGGGTGCAGCATGGAATGAGGATATAATATGGGAAAAAGGAAAAGGTATTCAGGAAGGAATAAAGTAGTTATGTTAGCCTTGTGTAGTACAGGTACAAAAATAGGAACTGGAGAGGAATTATTTAAAGACAACTAGGACAGGTTAGCAGTAAATATTAATCTAATGTTCATGGGGATTATGTCCCAGGCTTTGGCAGCAGTATAAGAGTACATACTATGTCCTATAGACTTTTTGTGGTTGTAGATTGCAAGAAGTTGTTCAACAGATGAGTACAGGGGACAGTTTAGGAGGCAATAGACTAGTATAGTACTAACAGCTGGATAGGATGAGGTTTTATATATTGTTTTGTCAGCAAGGAAAATTTGGGTGAGTTTATTAAGTGTTGTTAAGTTCTACAATTGTATTTCAACATGGTTTAGAATTAATGACATCTGAATTTATTTAATAGTTTGTTAATGAGTTCACTTTGGAATATCTACTGAGACATTTATTGTATTATTTGCATATGCGGACAACATTTATTTTCAGCCCACTTTACAGTTAAATACCTGTGGTGTTGAGGCTTGATATTTGTTTCTATCCATCGATCATCCCTTTTCCCATTTTGCAAATGGGGTCAGGGTGTCACTTCAACAGTAACATGAACAGAAAGGTGCCAGCTTTATGTCCCATTGTTTATTTTTTCTTTTATAGTGCTAGACAGACAATGATAATGTAACATTTTCTTATTTATTTGTACAGCTGTAGTTAAGATTTAACCGTTCCTTCATGCTCTGTGGGCATGCTCAGTCTGTATTTTCTGTGCTGCAGATAGCTGTTTCAGCCAGTTTGAAATATCTTGCACAGCATTTATTAATTCAGTTTGTTCATATTTCTCTGGTAACCACTAATGAGAACATTGTTTTCTTTTCTTCAAGCCTGCAGATCTATTATTTTTTTTTTATTTATGTTAACTCTGGAGTAAAGTTCTTCACATTATTTTTAGTATATGTACTTTGTCTTCAGTTTCTGCTACATTGTTTTTAAAGTGATTTAATGTTTCTGATATTTCTGATAATGTTCCATGCATTTTGGAGGCATGGCTAGAGAGACTTTCTCCTGGATATCAAGCAGTTTTTAACACTTCCTCTATTAAGTTCTGCTAATTTTAGAAGTTATAGGTGTACTTTTCTTCTTTTGTATTCAGTATTTATTTTACTAATATTGTCTTCTTCTGGTATTACAGTTGCTGAAAGCTTTATTTGAAAGTTTTACCATCCGTTGAGCATGTTTCTTGGAACACGTGTATCAAGATATTTTGCTTCTGTAGTACACTGCAGCAAGTGTGTACCCTTGCTTTCTGTCTTTGTTAGAAAATAAAACACTTTTCTTACCAAATTCATCTTGTTTATAGCAGAGTATCTTGAGGACCTTTGTTGCTTTATTTTATGTTAGCTCAGTGAAGCGTCAGATTTCTCAGTTTAGACAGATAATCAGTAGGCTGCAACATACTCTGTGGTTTAAATGAAGCTGTGCACAGAGGCTGTTTACTCAGGAGCACATGTATTGCTTCTTCAACAGTACCCCTAACCCTGACATAAAGAAAGTGCCCTGTCCAGCAAGTAAGCATTCTTTAGAGATATCCACTTTGGAGAGTTAAAAAAAATACCAATTATCTAAACATAGGCTTAGCATTAGTTTCAAATAATGGCACTGCTTCTGGAAATTTGGTAGCATATTCTAGTATGACAAATATGTACTAATGTCCGTTGTTGGCTGTCCCCCCATGAATTCCAGAGTAATCCATAGTAATCTATTAAAGTGTTAACATGTTTGATAGGCTTTGAGATCAATGGACTTTTAAATCTGGGCAGTTTTGCAGCATTCTGGTCAAGAAGCACAGAAATTTTCTATATGTCTTGTTATGCCTGTCCAGTTAAATCTGAATAGAACTCTTGCCTTCGTTTTGTCCATTCCCAGGTGACTACACAGCACATGACTATGGGTTAGCTTCGTTGCTAATATTGTATAAGGTTTTGTCACTAGTAATTGATGTAAAATATGTTATTTTTATTTAATCTATATAAGATGACATCTTTTAACTCAAAACAGAAGTATGAAGTAATAGGAACATTCTGTTCCAAAGCACAAGTACTGAAGGCACTTTTACATCTTCCCCTAGAAAGGGAAGTCCCAAGAAAGAAAAAAAAAATCTGCTTCTGTTCCATTGTTCCTCCTATTCATGCAGGCCAGTGAGTACTCAGTTTTACGTTGCACTGTCTCTACCTTAATATGAAAGATACCAAACTATCACTTACACTTCCCTGTCTGTGTTACCCTTCGTGCTGCAAAGGGCATCTCAAAAAATAAGTATTGACAGTTTTACCTCATTCTTAGATAACAGATGCATGTTGCAAAGCCTTCCCATTATTTATTTGAATTTTCTGCTTAACACAAGCAGACATAATTTCGGAACTCCATGCTGACTTTTCTCTTGCACTGGTATTAAATTTGGTGATTTTTATTTATTCACTTACAGTTATTATCTTATAAAGTTTTAGAATTCTGCTTCCTATCATTGAGCATATCTTTGATACAGACAGGTCCTTATTACTATCAAACCACAGACAAACTGTATCCCCATTGCAGCTTCTATACCAGCTTCCTTCTTCTTTTCTTGATTCTAGGTCTCTACGTGAGTGACACTGCCTGAGTCTTTCCCACATTTCTATAGTGAATGTCCGTATCAAGCTGCTACACAATCTCATTCTTATTAAGTCTATCAGCCTGCCACATCCTGTCTGTGGAGTCTCCTCCTCCTACATATTCCATACTACTTTATAATTTGAAAATATTTTTGTAATATTACATAATTACATCAGTCAAGTTGGGGCTTAACACTACAGAATAGATGAGTTTGTGTGAGTGTGTGTGTGTGTGTGTGTGTGTGTGTGTGTGTGTGTGTGTGTGTGTGTGTGTGTGTGTGTGTGTGTTAGTCTATATGTGTGTATGTTTGTGCGTGTGTGCACATGTAAATAGATAGAGATATCTATGTATATGCAGGAAATGGTGGGGTGCATGAACCAAACAATATGCAACAAACACAATAACACTTCCAGGACCCTTGAGTAAATATCTTTTTTCCAAATGCATTTTATTTTCAGTAAAGACAGCAACAACAACAAATTAGTCAGGATCTGAACTCGTTTCAGCTGCAAAAACCTTCTTCAGTGCATCTAAAACAAACACAACTATTAACTTTAAATAAATTGTATCATCTAATGTGAAAAAACAGATTGAAAAAACAAACCATTTTGCAAAGTATTATGGACATTTGGACATTGTATGTCTCTTCCAGGATATAAACACATTATAACCAGCTCATTAAATCGAATAATTATAGATTTTAGTAACATTTAGTAAAGAGAAATACCTTCTTATAACATTCCTGGACTACAGAAGAGCTCATAGGTTCATAGTTTAGTACTAAGCTAACTGCCCTTGCGAGCCATTTTAAGTCTAGCCAATTATCCCTTGTGAAACTCAAACCCTGCACCTTGTGTTTGTAAGGCAAACACCTTAGCCATTAAGCCACCCTCCCAGCAAATAACCAGTCTTACCAAGGCATGAACCCAGGACCCTTTACACTATAGTCAGAGTAACATACTAATAGGCTACCAGGCATAGACATAGAAAACCAGCTCCTGATGCCAGTATCTAAACCAATGTCTATATCAAAAAACACATGCCCCAGGATTTAATGAAATCCATGTAGGCACTGTGTAGGTTCCATCTCAGCAGTGTGCCGTGTATATTAATGATGGCACACTGCCGAGGGAGAGCTGATGAACAGGGTTATTGAATCAGTGTAGGGAGAAGTGTAGGATATTGTTTGTGGAAGCCTGCTTGGATGTGTAACGGATGATGAGGCCCCCATTAATGCACCCAGCCACTGTTGACAGGCTGTGAAGTCTGTCAAATGTGTAATATGCAAGTATTATTTTATAATGTTCAGCTTAATTTTTTTTATATGCACTCATGTTTGCTAGGCACAGAGTGGAGCACAGCAATGCCAAGCAGTGCTTATATATAGACACATGCTATACATCTAAAAACAGAAAACGTATGCAAGACATTTAAAAACAGAAACTGAATGTAATTAATTAATTTAAAGTGTTGTTTACACATGTTTAGGTGTGGATAAGCATGTTTGCCTGGTGCGGTACAGTGCCTAGCACAGCTAAGAGATAACTCAGTAGTATACGTGAAGGTGTAGTAGCTTTCATATTATCCAAGTAGCTAAATGGGTAGAGTACTGCCTTCATGTGTAGTAGATGCTGAGTTTGAGTGCACAGCAGCCAGAATATGTATGTAATGACATGTACTATTTTTGTAATAATTAATAAAACTGCAAAATATGGCACCGCTAAGCTATGCTGAACTCTGCTCAGCCTTGTTCAGCACTGAAAACGGCTGTCAATGTTTGCACGGTGATAAGCTCCACTAAGTTCATACTTGTGTTAGTTTTCATGCTGCTCAGCTATACTTAGCTGGTTGTCACACTGCTCAGCTCTGCCTGGCTCTGTTTAGGTGGTTTGTGTGATGCTAAGCATTTTTTTTGAATGTTGGTGAATGATGTGTAAGGGAGGGAAACAGCCTATATTAAGGCCAATAGGTGGGACGTCTGCAGTATTTATTGTTGTTCAATCAACTGTTTATATGGCAGGTGGTTCTGGTGAAAGGGCCTGCTTTCAGGTGCAGAGGTGGGGCATTCAGGAGTCCAGGGTCGTGGTTGGGCTTCTTGTAAAAAACACATGATGATAGGCTGCTGCAGGGCAGTTTCTAGGGATTGGAGTGTAAGGCGGAAGCCTGGAACCATTTGGCCAGAGAATTCACCAGTGTTACTGGTATCCCCTACACAGGTGAGCAATGTTGTCACCACCATGATGACCTGAAAAGGAGAAAGCGGGGACCTTGGACATCTGGGTCCAAGAAGCCCAAGCAGGGAATGCTCCACATGTATGTAAGCATCTTTTCCACTGTCTTACCAAAATGCAAGCTGAATATCTGCAAAACTGGTATGTATAATGGTGTGCTTCTCTCCCAACAGCCTCAGCTGAAAGGGCTAGCAATGTCAAATCTCATGCCAGGCCCCTGGCCAGGTTGTGCTGTGAGTGTGATGAGTAAAGATATATTATGCTAACTGTAGTATGATAAGCAAGATAGAGTAAAGCATTAACTGCAGTGACCGATATACAAAAAATGCTGTATTGCAATAAATGTGGAATTAGAGCTGTAGTGCAATAAAGGAATAATAACAACTGTAGTTCAATAAAAACAAGAAGCAATACCAATAACAGTAAGTAAAATGGTGTACAGCAGGATTGTGTTGTCATAACCATTGCAGTAGCATTGTATGCAGTGAGTCTGTAAGGTAAGGTAAGGTTGCTGCAGTCAAGTATAACACTGTAATAGCTGTAGAATGCAAATCTAATGGTCTGCAAACTGTATTCCAGCTCATAGTACTGTTTAAGTGTGTCTCCAGGCCAATACCTGTCACATAATGCCCTCTCTTCCTCATATTTCAGTGAATAAAGGTATATGGGTGAGGTAGCCCACTCCATGACCAGATATTGTATGTGGACTTCACAGATATTTCAAACCAATAACAATAAAATGTGTTCACCAGCATTGTTGCATTTATAATAAAGCTGCATTAATAGTTGCAGTATGGTTGTATTCTATGCATGTATGGTCTACTGTTACAGCAGTCTAGTATAACACTAACAGTAATAGAATGCTAGAAGAATGTCCTGTACCTTATATTGCAGAGTGCATAGTATGTTCCCAGGCAAGTATCAGTCTTCCAGTAGTCATCAGTGACTCAGTAGCTCAGTCTGTTACGTTCCTTGTACACAGTACATTTTGCCACATACAGCCCTGGGTTCAGATCCGGTGGTATGTAGCACTACATTTTCAGTATTAGTCATATAATTCTCACATTTTCTCTCTCCCCAGAAACACAAAAAAGGTATGTGTGAGTTAGACCATATTATGTGCAGATATTGTGTTTAGATCTCACAGAATGTTGCAGTCAGTACCAGGAATGCATTCATCATTCTTCTTGTGTCATAAATAAATCTGTGTAATCCCAATTTGACCATATCCTTTGCATGTCTGTACTGTGCTGTTGCTGCAGTCAATCATTAACATATATGCTGATGGCCCCTACAGTCACAGCTATTGGGTTCTACTCCCATGCCTGCCAACTAAGCCATGATGGCTGTCTAGTTTACTTACTTTATACAAACATGCCTCTCAAGTGTCACGATTTCATGTATTGTAATGAAAACTGATTAATCTGGCTGCCACACAATTATAAGAAAAATTATTATCTGGAATGTAATGTATTTCCAAAGTGGTTCACAAAACACATTGGTTATATAAGTCCACATTATGTGAAACAGCTGTATGTAGTTGTGTACCTGCATTTGTTAGTGCTTTGCCCTTACTGTCCCATGCTATCAGCTTCTGAGCTATGTACATGCTACAACAGCTATAGGAGAATTGTGGTCACTGTAATCACAACTGACACTACACATCTGTAGAAGTATGTATTACCAGTGTTGTCAGGGATACCATCTGCTAAGTCACTAATGGAATGTCCCTCTCTTTGTCTCTCTCCCCTCTCCTTATTTTAATATATTCATTATTGGTATGTATTATTAAATATTATTATTATGGTTTAATATTAACATATGTCAAATTAACTATAATTTTAGAAATTGCGGTTGATTATTGTTATGTGTTATTATGATGCAATATTAACATATGTTGTTAAATTAACTGTCATGTTGGTGTTATGGTTTACTTCACACTGGCGTGCTGTTACCATACTGACTGCTATGTTATATAATGTTGTGTTGCACATAATATACATTAATATGCATTTGGATTAATAAATATGATGTTTCATTCTGTTAATACTAACAATGGTTTGGTTATTACTAACCATAACTTAATGCTTTACCTCATATATCACAGCACATCAAGGTAGGCCAGTTCCGGCTGATACCACTACCTACTCTCAACTGGTCATGGCACCAGGTCCCAGCATGTCTGGGATCCAGATCAGTGAGGGTCCCTCTGTTGCCCCTCCAGTACCTGCTGTGTTGGGTACTACTGCCCCATAGGGTGGGGCAGGGTCCCTGTCTGGGAGCAGTGACAGAGGGAGACTGGCCACCCAGGATGAGCTACCAGTCCTGATGAGCAGAATAGTCCACTGTGGCTATGATCAGTACCTGTGCTAGATTGAGGGCATGCTGGCTGACCTGGTGGGGCAGCCTCACCCTGGTGCCCAGCATCCAGCACTGCCACCCTTAGGACAGTAAAGGACCAGTGCTGACAGTCCCATGGCTGGGGACTTGAGTCACACTGCTGCCATCTAGAGGCATATGGGACTTGGATTCCACAACAACTTCCCTATCCAAGGTGTTCACTCCCCTCATGTGTCACACATTGCCCCTGTCTGCTGTCTTGTCTGTCTTCTCTGTTTGCAAATGCATCTTCACATACTCACCTTACCTCCCTCACATGTACCTATGTTCCTTCCCAAACATTCCACTCTCTCCTTAAAAAAAATGGGCACCTGTCCCACAAATAAAAAATATCATCCCATACATAGCTCTCCATTTTGAACATGTGTCCACTGGACACATGTAATTTCATCAGGGGCGGCTTGTGCTATTGGACTGCAGGACTGCAGCCCTCCCAGCTGTACAGCCCCCCAGCTGTAAAAAAGTAAAATAAAACAAAAAAGAAAAGAAAAGAGAAAAATAAAAGAAAATAAACATGAGTCCTGGAACATCACGCATGCGCACTCATGGCATTCAGACTGCTGGTGAACCAGTCTGGAGCATGCACACAGAATCCAGACTGCCTCCACCAGCAGTCTACAGTATGAAGACAACATTCAACTCCAAATTTTCCAAGCAGCCTATGCAGTTACAACTGCATAGACTGGAAGGGGATTGGACTGCAACTTCAGCAGGCAGGAAGGACTAGGTGCTCTCGCAGGAAGGAAGGGATTTACAACAGAACAGGAATTACTCTGCATGGAAAGGACTTTGCTTTACAACAGCTTTGGCTCAGGAAGTGTGTGTGTGTGTGTGTGTGTGTGTGTGTGTGTGTGTGTGTGTGTGTGTGTGTGTGAAATGCCCCAGTTGCTACATGGTAGTGGGTAGACAATAAGGCTTAAACCCTGTACCTTGGGGCCAAATGGCAAAAGCCTGAATTCCCTACCCACCACCATTTATAAACATTTGCAGATTTTTGCCTCATATTTGTTATGTTCCTCATAAAATCTTTTGTTTCTGTATTTTTGTTTCTTAACACAGTCAGTAGTGCAGTGGTGCAGTAGTCGCATTTTTGCCTGCCAGCTACAGGTTGTCTGGTTTGATTATTGGCTGGGGTGCCTTCTGTGTGGAGTCTGCATGTCCTCCCTGTGTTTGTGTGGGTTTGCTCTGGTGTCCTCCCATCTTACAAAGACATGTCTGGGCTGTTTCTGCCAAAAATTGGCTTTTGTTCCAAGTCAGACTTTCCTGGTTAACAAATGTTAAACAAATAAAAATGACAAGCATTTGAATTTCAGACTTCATATTCTTCAGAAAGTACATGGTAACACAAAACCTATTATTATAGCAATTTTCTAAGTTTATAAGATGGATTTTGAAATTTTTCCCTATTTTTGGGACTGTATTCCCACATTATTGGCTTCGTCCAGGTTTTTTGTGCCAAGGTTGAGAGCTATGGTGAGAACTGAATTCACTGAATATGTTTGGGGGCTGTTTTCCCCCATTATTGGCTTTGTTCAGGTGTTTTGTGTTAAGATGTTGACAGCTATGGTGAGAACTGAATTCACTAAATGGTAGCCATTTAAGTTTCAGTCTTCCTCTCTTTCATAAAACAAATGATTTGGCATAGTGGCACGTTGTTCTGACTATTTTGCACAGGGTCCTGGGTTCAATACTTGGCAGTGAAATGTATGGTCGTAACACAGCATTTTATTCTAGCAACTTTCCAACATTATATAAGCAATGTTTAAAATATGTCCCTGTTTTTTGGTCTTTTGCCCCCCCCCCCAATTTTGGCTTTTTCCAGATTTTTTGAGCTGCAAAGTTCAGAGATACAGCTGGGTGTCAAGTAGATTTTTCAAGAAATTGAGAGCTGCAGGGGAACAAAAGTTTAGTGCTGCTTATGCTGAGTCTGCTTGCATTGTTAATAGCATAACAAGTAGTGTATTTGCTTTTAATGCAGAAGGCTGTGGGTTCTACTCCCACAGTAGGACAATGCATTGCTGATACTGTACTGTACTGTAAAGGGGGTGGATGCTGCAGTCCTTTTTGGAGAAGATACCTAGTAACTATATGAACCTGTTATCAGTTTTCCATTCATTCCTTATTGCAATATTACTAGCTTATCGTTTTTTAATGTAACATAGGCAATTTATTCCTCAAGGGCAACAGGCACTTTATTTGTAGTTGAAACAATGAAATATAAAGTTGTTTGCTAGCAGAAACCTCTTCATTAGTTACAGATTTCTTTAATGTGGAATTATTTATATGACTTTTGCTTCTTCAGAGATTGTGCATATTTACTGATACTGGTGGACTGTAGAAGTTTGAGTAGACTTTTATGATAGAAATGTGCCGAATTGGGCAGTTTTGTCATTATTGATGCATGCATTTTGTTTCATTGTTTACTGGTAAAATGTTCAAAACAACAAATTTAAAATGCCCGCTAACAATTGTACTATATTGTACAAGGAATATAATTTAATACAATCAGGAAGTGTATCAAAGAGCACGTGTATGTTTCGTGTGCAAGGGGCCTATGATTTGAAAACAGCCCAAAGTTAATCTTTATCTGCCACTGGCAAAATTTATTTTCTTTGAATGTGGGTTTTAATGCTGTTTCAATTAATGTGAGTTTCAAGGGAAGAGAAGTTTTAATACTAGGGTTGGGAGGGTGGCCTAATGGTTAAGGTGTTTGCCTTACAAACATAAGGTGCAGGGTTTGAGTCTCACAAGGGATAATTGGCTAGGCTTAAAATGGCTCACTAGGGCAGTTAGCTTAGTACTAATCTATGAACCTAATAAGTCTGTTTTCATTGTGAGATTGCATCACTTTGTTTAGCAGATGTTTTAGTGTTTGTGCTATAAAATGCAAAATAAAACGTTCAAATGAAGTCCAAATCATCTCAGAAGTAAAGCAGTATGCACATTAGTGTTTATGGTAAATGGGGTGAAATGGCAAAGTAATGGTTCATTAGAATGGCTGCAGGGGGGGGAGGCTCCATTAGACCATGATTTTGAGAGGGGGAAGGATGGCAAACTCAAAGACAGCCCTGGCTGAACTATACCTCTCAACTGTCCAGATTTTCACAGAGTGAATAGCTTTTTGCTTCTTATTTTTGTTTTTTTCCTCATAAAATGTGTGGTTTTCTGGCAAATAATTTAGAAATTAAGTTACTAAATAATGACAGAAGCTGAGTTTCAGACTTTATAACCTTCAGAAAAATGCATGCTAAAGCAAGACCTGTTACTCTATCAACTGTCAGTTTATACAACAATTTTTAGTCCTGTTTATATGTTCCCCCAGTATATTTGGCCTTGTCCAGATTTCCTGCATTAACAGGTTGAGAGGTACATGCAAATAAATTGCTTTATAGAATTAGGCATATCCAAGCCTCTCAACTGTCCCCAATTTTTGGCTCAAAATGTTGCTCTTCCCCTAATAATTCCACCACAAAATTGCAATTTTGGAAGAAAACATGGAGAGTTTACAATTAAGAAATAACTGTAATAATCAGTTATAGATTACTTTTATTTCAGAAATGCATGTAGATTATTTTATTTCGTCAGCTGCTCAAGTTAGCAGTACTAATATTTAAAAAGTGTCCCTTCTTTGACAGGTTCCCAGCTGTATTGTGTGGCTATTTTATATTTTTTGCATCACATTTTTGGTCCATTGTTCATAAAATTGTGTTTTTTGGCAAATTAGTGGCAAATCATTCAAGACTGAAGTTAAAAATAATGACAGACATTTGAGTTTCAGATTTCATGCCCTTCAGAAAATTCATACTAATGCAAGATCTACTATTCTATTATCTTTCTAAATTTATAAGAGCAATATTTAAAAAGTGTTATTTTTGGGCCTTTGTTCCACTTCTATGTATGGCTTTGTCCAGATTTCTTGCTCTGAGGTTGAGAGGTATGACAAATGTGTCAGGGCCATCACAGTCAGCCAGAGATGTTTCAAATTGTGACATACTTGTACCCCACTCCCCCATGTAGTGACTCTGGATGTGTCCAAGCAAGGCAAGGAACAGTTATGCAGTGTAAATGTGCAGACTATTCCCCCCCATCCAAGGTAAACACAAGTACTACTTTTATTATGTCCTTGATTTTGCAGGATGTTCTGGTTTCTGTCATATTTTTATGCTGTTGATTTATGCTTATTATTAATCAAAAAGGTGCCTGTTGCTCTGTGTTTAAGTAGCAATGCTTTAATGACCATCAGGTAAGCTTGCCTGAGATTGCAAGATGCAAGTAAGCTTTAATAAGCATACCATTAAAGAATTGCCAACATTGAAAGCCTTTCTGTTGTTGCCATGCAGAGAATACTTACATAACTAGATAATGTATAAGCCATGGGTATTGAAATGCATATGACAGTATCTGTAATAAAGGACAGGATTACATTATTTTAACAAGCTCATTACATTTGTTGGAGACTTGCAGTCATCTTTGCAGGCTTTACCTGTAAACCAAACAGAATGCCAATATATCATGTGTGATCCATTACCTGTACAATAATCCTTTAAGCAATGTATCTTGAGCTTGTTTCTTGTTTGCGTTTCATTTTTTACTTTGATCATGTTTTCCATTGAAACAAGTAGATAGTTGTTGTCAGGCAGCAGGTCTTTTGGATAAGAAACATTTTTACAAGTGGGGGTATCACAGAGATTGCTACTTTCAGCATGTTACTTGGTACTTTAATAAAACTGAATATAAATTATAATTAGAATTGCAGTGCAAGGAGAAGTGGTTTGAGTTGAGTGATGCTTGTTTTTCTTATTCTTGATTTTGACTGGCATTCCAGTAATGTATTTAAAAAGTAATTTATTTTTTCATACCTTACAACCTTTTCCATCTAGATATTAAGTAAGCTGTCATGCAGCCAACACATTGAAATATATTTTTTTCTTCTACACTTTATTTTGTCTTGATTGGACTCTCATAATGACGGGTTGGAATCCAGGGCAGTGTATTTAATTAAAGTTCCAGTTTTTGTGGTTTTGAGCATAGCTCCTCCTCTTTCTAGTTGGCTGCACCCCTTCCCATTGGCCCCACCCATTCAGCTGTCTCCCGCAGCCCCCCTTCAATTTGAAGTCACCAGTTGCCACTAAATTTCATCTAATAGGCTTGAAAACACACTTATGTTGTCGTCACCCCTCTCTCTGCTGGTGACAGTCCAAATTCAGATACAAATCTTTCAAAGTGCACAGTTGTTGAAGAAATGGATAGCTTTGGTTCTTTCCTACACTCTTCCTGCACATCCCTACCCGTCTTCCACTATGTTTTTCCCCCTGCTTGCTCCCATTTCACCACTTTCCTATCTCCCCTTTTTTCTTTTCTGTATTTTTTTAGCACAGAGCTGTGTGACAGGACTCATCATGCAGCTTCACTCAACTCAGATAAATAGAGCTATAATGCCTGTATGTACTTATCACATGGTCAGACATATGTACAAAAAAAGCACCAGTGCCATGGATCGAACCTGAACCCATCTCACCTACAGTACACTGCATTATCCCACCACACCACACAACTCTTAATTAAAACAGGTGGTTTAAACAAAACATAATTGCCAATTACAATCATTAGCATGTTTCAGTGAAGCTGTGTACCACTGTGCACTGTGAAAACTAGATTAAAAATTAATGTAAAAAGTGGGTGTGTACCTTAGACCCTGGTGCAGTAGTACACCATTAGACAGCCAAAGACATGTGTATGGATGTAAGGGAGGCCTGTAACAGCAGGTAAATGTGCCCTTTTAACAGCAACATGTAGACAGACACCTGCTATAGCATCAATGGCAAAGTACATGTACAACTAGGACCCTGGTGCAGAAATACAGCTATATAATGCCATCCACACACTGATGGATGTAGAAAATGTTTGTCACAGCCTGTATATGTGCACATATATCTTGCAAACACACCTGCTTTATCAGTGACTCAGTAACTCATTTTGTTAAATGCCTTGTATGCAGTGTATTTTGCCACACACAGTCCTTGGTTCAAATCCAGTGTTATGTTAAATTTCACTTACATTATTGTGAAGACAGCAATGAATGCATTACTCGTGCACTTTTTATCTACACAAAGCATTCCAAGTATATTAACTGCTTTACAGTGCTGGATGTCACAGGCCTGCATAGGTTCATAGGGTGGTACTAGACTATCAGCCCTAGGGCCTATACAAGCCTAGCCATAACAATTCCCTGGATATTTCTATGAATCTATGAACCTATGAACAAGGCTGGTGCAGCTGACACAGGTAAACCTACAGTTTTTCATCCTCCAAAGTGTTCACACCCCCTGCCTATGTTTCTTACCTGCAGCAGCAACTGCAGCCTGAGGTACACAGCTCCAAGTAAAGGTTTCTGCTACAGACCTACCCTATGTGACAATGTAGTCTCCTCACCCCAGTAATGTCCATCTCTACAGCTAAAAAAGAGGTCCTGGTCTACATGAAGCCCTTATTTATTGCACAGTGGTTGCATGTCATTGGGTAATGATAGTGCAGTTCAGCTGTTTAGGCTGCAATTAGCATATCAGAGCCACAGATTTGTTTACAGGCAATTACCTGCTAATGAGAAGCATGATAAAAACTGCAAGCAGCAGGCTATGGGGAAACAGTCTATATGAGACTTTCTCATGCAGAGGAAGCCTTTTTGGAGCTTTAACAGACACATATTTCAATATAGGAGTACTGTACCTTAGCAGGTATGTAATATTTCTTGGGTATAACATGATGCAGATGGGAGGATAGAGGTATGGGGAATAGGGATTACAGCTGTAAGCCTGTCTTAGATCTGTGGTAATGACAAGTTAATGATATTCTGCTGACTTACACCTACAGGGGACATACAATACATTAGGGGTGCATTGTCTTTTGTCATTGTGGCACACTGGAGTTGACCGACTGTCCTTATATGGTGATTGTAATTGCACACTGCTACTTGTCTGGCACTGGTCCTATGAGATATTATTGGGTGGCTGGCCTTAGAGGATACACCACAGTGGACTGGAGTGTTGGGTGTATGATCATACAGCAGAAGCTGTCATGGCACACAGGGAACTTCCTTGGTAATGTTACCATCTCAGTTGTATCCACACCCATAGTATGTTGTCACAATGTAAGGTATGACATGTGTGAGCAAGGACTGGATAGTGCTGACCATTTTGTTCTTGCTGTATCTGTAAATAGTGGATGTCCATGTATATGATCCTGTAATGTGTTTCCCTTTTGTTGTCTTTCAGGACTCATGTATTGCAGAAGACATGCCCCATTCTCAGATGCTGAAAATGACCTGATAATTGAAGGACTAAGGCAGCATCACCACATACTCCTATAAAGGGGGAGGCATAACAGAGAACAGCAGGCTGCACTGTGGGCAGACCTTGTCCAGGAGGTGAATGCCTGTGGCCACCAGGACAGGACATATGAACAGGTTCGACACCGGGCTGCCGATAGCCAGGGATTGTGCCATCACTGGTTTAGGGCTTGCAGTGGAACAACCACTCACAGCCACTGAAGAATTCCTGGTGAACCTAGGGACACATGACAACTCCCAGGCATCCATCATACCATACATCATGGAAATGGATGCCACAGTGTGCACAGCAGAGGAGAATGCAGGTAAGCTTACTTTGTTCACCATTGTAATACTGTAGCAGTCATTCTGTCAGGCTGTACATATCTTTATGTGGGTGTCACTTCTAAGTGCTTTGGGGGTGGGGTTTAAGCTCCATTGTACACTCATATTCAGAATGTCACCAATACATCAAGTAACACAGTAGCTAATGTACATGTGAGATATATGTAGGTATTATCTTGTTGTGCTGCAATATGCGGTGGTACTGACATTACCTCACCCTCACCTTTCTACAGGTCCATCAGGAGTTGTCCCAGACTGTGGTCCTGCTCCTGGTAAGCTTGATACTGTATTGTTATGAAACATATATATGCTACTAAAGTTAATGGCCAGAATAATGGCCTATTTACAATTAATGTTAGGTGTAACCAGAGTAGAATGTTGGTATGTTCCAGTCTGGAACATGTACCTAAGGTTCCTAGAGTAGGTAATCACAGCAGTGTAGCTGAACAAACAGAAACACTTGTGCAGTCATAGGTAGGAGCGAATAAGCCTCCTGGGTTACATGAGGCAATTACTCCAACATGCTTACTAAAAACAGAAAGGTTTATGGTACATACCTTAGGCGTTGACATGTGTATGTCTATATTTTTGTTAAGATAGGTGTACTGGGTTTTACGTGTTGTTTTATCAAGTACAATGTCATATTGCATAACTAAAGGGTAACTTATACTGGCCAAGTTTCGCTTGAGTGGAATGTGTATTTTGTTGTGAGGATATCTGTTATGCATGACAACAGAGATGAGAAGATGTGAGATTGATAATGCAGTTGTGGATCCCCATTATTATGAGTCTTTGTGGATTTTCCATACATAATAGTGCAGGTAGCAATGTACTGCTTTTGTCTTTGTTCCCTGAGAGGGTTGGGAACTCCCTCCACACAACCTGATGCCAGTATCTCTGTGAACTCTGATGATGATGGTGGCCACAGTGAGGCACATGTGGAGTTGTCTGGGGCTAAATCTTTCCTAGAGGTTGCCATCCCCCTCCTGCCCCCATGGTCACTGCATATAGTCAGTATGCCCACAAATACCCAGGCCCCAGAGGCTACAGATAATGGACAGTCAGAGGGTGGTGACATTGAGCAGGACAGTGTAGCAACTGTGGTGTAAGTAAGTGTAAATGCAGGCCATATCCAGAGACCTGGTGAGGTCCCACACAGGTGGATTGACAGGGGTGCTCATAGGAGAACTGCTGCCCACCCATCACCTGGTGCAGGTGTCACATCATGGGACACTTGGTGCATGTTTTGGGCCATCATGGAGGCACAGGCTTGTTCTGAAAGGAAAACCAGATGTATACTTAGGGTTATGGATACAGCACAGTCTGACATCCATGACTGCCTCCACTGCATTGGGGACACCCTCTATTGGTTAAATGAGGCAGTGGACAGATGGTGGGCTGAGAAAGTGTCTGTCTTGGACCACACATTGTCTGTGCTGGAACAAGTGGTTGGAGTAGGGCATTGGACCCATGGACGTAGGTCAGCAACACCATCTGCTGAGATTCCACATGGCCATGCATGGTTACTCTCCCGTAGTGGCAGTACATCCAGCACTACAGAAGGGAGTGTGCTGTCCACACCATGATGTGGGAGGCCATGGGCTTGTGGTCCTGGGTGGTCCCATGATAGACACAGTCCTAGCAGATGGCAGTCACCATCAGGTACTAGCACTGCATCTGACCTTGGGCATGGTGGTGCCAGTGCAACTCCTAACAGAGCCAGATCCTGTGTTTGGGGCCATAGATGGAGAACTGTCAACTCTACCATGTATGGTCCAAAGCTGTCCAACATACACACATGTAAGGCTAGCACTGAGCTTGACTGTGTAGACACACACATGCTCACACCACTGTCACATGCAGGTCACCTACAGACACACACGGCACCTATCCATGGTCCATCTAACCCGGTCCCCTTCCTGGCTCACACACATGCTGTCAACAGTTTGGGCCAGCCTAGGCCTCCAGCACCCCCACACAGCACCCTGTGCATGTGATGATACCTGTGCCATATCACTGCCATCCTTCCCTTTGATGCAGGGGCATGAAGCTATGTGTCTGATGCACAGGGTGACTACATTACTTGACATGTACTTGTGTAATACACTATTGTTTTGCCATCCCACTTGTAATGGTCAGCAACAGATACTGTATGCTGCCATGTGTCTTGAGTATGCAACATACTTTTCTGTACCTTATGTTGTATGATGTTGTACTGGTGGTGTTGTTACACATTGACAGGTGTGTCACAGACCTTGTATGTTTCTGTTCCAGGAGTCTGAGAGGATAACCTATAGACACACAGTGGCAATAAAGTGGCACAGGATGGCATGGCAGCACAGCAGAAATATGACTTCAGCAAGGTACAGCATAAAATGTGCATGTCTCCATTGGTTCACACGGGATCTGCCTGTACCCTCCTGGACTGGGGCAATATGTGCTGATCCTGTACCAGGAGTTATAAAGAAGTCTCTGATTGTGAGGACTGTATGGCCATTATGCTAGTCAAGTTCACATGTCCTATGGCTCTGTAACATTATATTAAATTCTGCAACAGCATCACGCACAAACATGGCCACATTCAGGCTAGCACCACTTCCACTCACTGCATACAGTACATGCCAAGGCACACACATAGTGCAAGTTGGATGCATGTAGATTAGCATACTTACATATGTACTGGGAAACAGTACAGTTCAAACTACCCCATGCATGCAGCATACCTTATGTCTGTTAGTACTATCAATATAGCAAATATAATGTTTGTTGATATCAGCAAGCCTTGTTAGGGTCAGTCATTTTGTGGGGAGGGCCACATCATCTGCTACTAATAAAATAAAGCAAAGCCCTACCTCTGTCTAAGTTACAAAGGTTATCATACATATGCCATATGGATATACACACATACTAAGTTGGGTGGAGTGAGATTACTACCCCTACCTAACTAGGCTTATACACTACAGACCACAGTACTTATCACATGTACCATGGCTTATGTCTGAAATTGCACTGTCAGCTGGTAGTCTTAAGGTGGCTGACATCATCAGGCCTTGTAGAAGAGGGCGGTTTGGAAGCCAGCAGCAGGTTACAGGCCCAAAACGTGCATAAGCATTGCAAGTGGATTGCCCATAAGTACTGTCTATTGTTTTGCAGGGGAGTATATAAACACACACACACACACACACACACACACACACACACACACACACACACACACACATGCACCCAAGTAGGCTGGCATGAGATTAGAACTCCAACCTATCTAGGCTTATATACTATAGTGCACAGCACTTATTGCACATGCCACAGGTTATATCTGCTGTGTATGTGGTTGCAAGCACAGTACTTGTGCATTACACAGACTAGACTTGTGTTGAAAAGCATCTGTGACCTGCAGGGGGATACTGCTTCCTACTGTTATCTGCAGATAGTATCCTAGCAGTGAGATGACTGTTGTTATGCAAGCTATGTGTGTACAGTTACCAGTATGGCTATATATGGCTGCTTGCAGTTATATAGGCTAAACTGTGGGAAGGGACACATTAATGTATATAACAGGGATGTATATAAATGTAGCTATGTGTGTGTATGATATGTATATGTGTTTTGTAGATATATGGGGGTATATATCTATTTGACACTACATAGCAATAGATATACTATGCATGTGAGAGAGAGAAACTGACAGATGGATATGTCTATGTATATGTCTGTATGTATAGACAATTTATACATAACAGGTCATTTCCATGATGAGGCAACAGAAGTGTACTCAGTTTTCCTAAGTGTACGGGCATGCCCAGTGGGACTGTCAGTACTTATAATGTGACTCCAGGCCACACCTACCTGTACTCCAGTCCAGGATTTTGTATGTTACAGACATTAACATCCCCTGTTTCTGCAGTACTGCACTTTACTGAACATGTACACGGCATTCCCCAGCTGCCTGCTGTAGTTAATATGTGACTGAGGTTGGTAATGTTACACCACCAACAGACTGACAGTCTAGATACTTCTCAATGCTCCTGATTTACACAGAATGTCCAGAGTTTTGCCTCATATGTTTGGTCTGTTCCCCATACATTTGTCGTCCTCTGGTGATTTAAACATGTTGAAGTCAATACAGTCTACTAACTACAAACAAACATTTGGGGTTCATATTTTATATCCTTCAGAACATATGTAATACTGCAACACCTTTAATTCTTGCACCTGTCTAAGTTTATGTGACCAGTCATTAAAATCTGTCCCTATGTTTGAGCCTTTGTTCTCCCAATCTTTTTGGTTTTCTCCTGCACTGAGGTTGAGAATGCATAATGCCAGATTAGAACCATCAACACCATTACCTATGTTAGCTTCCCTAGTCCACTGAGCCACACGGGTCGCTAGACAGAGAGGGGTCATTCATCACACATTCAACAGCATATATATGTACATTGTTATCCAGTGTGAAGAGACACATACAACGTGTGAGTGCTATCTCTGTTACAGCCCTGAGACTGATTAGTCCACTGATATACCATTGCTGATTGCCAGTTAAAGAGGTTATATGGGTACACTGCTGTGTTGGGGGTAGGGGAACAGCAGCAAATGATCAGCTTGGGTAGACAGTAGTCCACATATCACGTGTGCCCACTGTTTGACAACTCCCTTGCCTGATGTCATAATTATTCCAGCCATGCAACCTAGTGAATATTAAAGAACACATACTATTGGCCTGGGTATCCACAGTCCCATGTGGATGTTAAATCTGACCAAATAACCCACTATATTTCTTTGCATAACAGCAGCAGATCTATACATACGATACCTTATTATAGTAATCCTTACAATTAGTGTGTAGGTTAGAGACTTACCTTGCGAATGCAGCAGTTGATAGGACTGTAGCTCATGGATGACTGTGTGTGATGCATGCAGTACACAGCCAATACATGGATAGGTACAGGTTTGGTGGGTTGCCTAGCATCAGCTGTTTTAAATTTATGTTTGTGAGTAGGATTAAGGTGTCGGCCCCTAGGGCCCTAGGTTGTCAGTGAATGTGATATGCATTGTCTGTTAGCCAATGCCAGGGCATACCTACATCTGCCTACAGGGACATCATCAGGGGGCTCCTCCTGCAAGTCATTCTGTGAGTGTGGCTGTGGTGACCTAGGCACTGGTAGGGGACTATGTATCCCTTCCCTTTTCTGATCCTGCTGCAGCTGTTTCCACAGGATCATGTTGTGTAGCATGGCACATGCTGTGAACATATGTGCACATGTGACTGGAGAGTACTGGAGAGCTACACCAGATATATGGAGGCACTGGAACTGTGACTTCAGCAACCCAAACACATGCTGAATGATGTTCCTAGTTTGTGCGTGTGCTTCATAAGGGCATTCTTTGGTGGGTGGGTGTGCATTTCTGATGAGTATCATTATCAACAGTTCCAATGCATAGCCAGCATCCCCCAGTAAATGGCCGTGTGGGATGTTCCCCCTAGCAAACAATGGGTACAGCTGTGATGCATGCCAGATATGGGAGTTGTGATAGCTCCCAGGGCTGCCAACATACACATTTATGATAATACACTGGGCATTGCACACGACCTGGCAGTTGATGGAGTGCACTCCTTGCAGTTCACATAGATTCTACCTTCCTCACCAGGTGGTGCCTTGATGTGTACATGAGTGCACTCTATGGCACCAGTACCTCAGGGTAGTGTGCTACACAGTAGAAGTGTTGCATATTGTTGGCCCTCACTTCAGGGGTGAGGAGAAAATACATGTGCTCACTGGGATGTGGTACATGGCATCCAGGAACTGGTGGAGTACCCTGGATGCTGATGCCTGTGAGATCCCATCATGTCCCTGTTGGTCTTTGCAATGTACCTGTGGCTATTATCTTCAGGGCTACACATACCTTTGTTTCCACTGGGATGCATTCCCCTCTGTTGACTCTGGGTCTGAGCTGAGGCAGTAGAGCTCAGTGAGTTCTTGTATTATGTCCCTGTCTACCCTGTAGCACTCTACAATCTCCAGTTCATGTAGCTCCTAGAAATTTACCCTTGGTATGAACACTCTTCTCCTTCTCAGTTTAGGCCTATTGTCATCATCATCATCAGCAGTAGCAGCACTGGCTTCAGCATCTAGCACATGCAGATTCAGCAGACCTGCAGCAACCCCTAGCATTCTTTCAGTTAAAATTCCCAAGTCTGTACTCCAATGACGCACGGTATGGGGGAAAAATCCAATTGCATGGCGTATGCCTACTTTATAGTGCTCTGCTGTAGGTGCTGCCTGGGTGATTGGCTACCTATGATGATTGCATTTGCCTACTATATCATTAACATCATTTAATGGCACTAGTTTTTGTCAAACAAGGATGAACAGTAATTAATACTTCTTTTGCCTTTTAGGTACTCTCAGAAATGCAGTGCAGTGTGCAAACAGGCTGAAACTTGTGCCTCATAGGTAAACAAAGCTTAGCAGTCAGTGGACACACCCCTCAGTCTTGCATGCTCAGCACACCAGCGTGCTGCACAAACCCATGGAAATATGTGCCTCATAGGTAAACAAAACTTAGCAGGCAGTGCACACCCCCACTCCAGAGTTACAAGCTCAGCATGCTGGCTCGCTGTGCAAACAGGCGCAGTTGTGCTCCAATCAGCTCAAAAGTTAGTGGACGCACCCTCTCCTGATGTCAGGTACCTCTTCTGTGGACAGCAGCATGGTTCTCTGCAGATATGATTACCCCATTATGCTATTTAGTGACTTCACCTCATTTGCATAGGGATCCGTGCTTACACCGTGGATATTACACTCTTCCATGCACTACCACGTTAACAACAACACCAATGCACCATTGTAAATACTGCACACAGGGTTCTGTAATACATTTCTGTCTCATGATATTAATTTTGATTTTTCCACATTTATTTATCTATTTATTTTTATTTACGGCATGTTTGTGCACAGCGGCACACCACGCAAATATGCCCAGAGTATTAAAAAAATATTTTATTTTAATATCTTTGCTGTACCTTTTGAGACACACAGAGGACAGTTTCACTCATATATGTGTGTACTATGTCATTTCTATCCATCTACCTACATTTTTGCAGTCCCTTTTTTCTTTTCAAAGTCCTGTTACATGGAAATTTTCCACGTATACTATTGATACTGACAGGGTCTGCAAGACTGACTATCTACTTACTGGATCACTCTACCTGCCTCATTTGCATGAGATTCATCTGCTTATGAGGTGATTTGCATGCCAGGAATGTCCCATGTTTGCACGTTCATGCAAGCCACCCAGCACCGCTTACTGGATCGCATATATGCTTACTTTTATGTAAGCACTGTGGCACAATGCTACACAGTAGATGAGATTGTGTAGGCTTTATTAAATTCCCCCATGCTGTATTTATGTAGCTGGTGCTTAATGTCACCCTGCAGATTCAAAGTAGTTCTGCTTGTGAAATGACATTCTGAAATAATACCACTAGAAATGCTACCTTCTGCATACATATGTACACATATATAGTTATATAATACAAGTCCCTCTCAGTATGTAAGTACTGAAATTTATATGGATATATTAACAACGTGGTAGAAAATATGCACCTTTTATAAAGTGCTTTTGGCCTTAAATGTTATGCCTAATTTAGTGCACTAAGAAAATTCAAAACACAAACCATAAAATGCTTGGCACAATAAACGATGCAATATATTTATAGTCAGTTTGAGCAGAGGCTTCAGGAGCTGTTTTCATAACATTTTGTGAATTGGTTTGTGTTTTGATTTTGTTTGACAGTTTAGATGATACAGAATACTAAAGGCAAGTGTTTGATTGAGAGCTGCTGAAAAGGCTTTTCTAGCTGAAACTGATTCTGATCCTGCCTAATGTGTTGCTGTTGCTGTCTTTACAGAAAATAAAATAAACTTGGAAAGCAAATATTTACTTAGGGGTGATGGAACTGCTTTTTGTGTTTGCTCCCCCCCAGTGCATAGAAAATGATAACAATTGATAGCGTGATAATGTTCTCAAACCAAAGATTTCTAGCTACAGAACTTTTTGGAAAAAATACTATAATAAAGAATCACACCATTAATGTACTCAACAGGGAAAAAATGCAGACCATAGGATCACTGCATACGTGGACTGGTCAGCATTATTATGAATAACCTCATTATAATGATTCGAAGAACACTGCTTCTGTGTGGTTAGATAACATATCAGGCTGCCTACTGACTAGCCTGAAGAAGGGAATGCCAAGCCCTGTACAGAGATTATAGGTTCATAGGTTTATAGGTTCATAGATGTTTACTAAGCTAATGACCACAAGGGCATTTTTAAGCCTAGCCATGCATTCCAAATCTCTGACAAGTTCTGATACCCGTGATAAGTGTAAGCATGAGCCTGGGAGATGAACCATTTACAAGTTACCTGTGTCCATTAGAGACATAAGTGCCAAGCCAGGGATGAATTTCTGGTTTCCCATCCAATTATCCAAGTTACACCTGAATTGGGTTAGGGAAGAACTCTGCTTCACATGGATGGGGAGCCTGTTCCATAGAAGGGGTAGTGTCTGGGATACATACCTATCTCTTCAGCAGGTCCCATTTATATCACAAGCAAGGTTTAAGTCTTTTAGAATGGGTAATTCTAGTGCTGTTTCTTTTGTGGATATGCAGGAGGTCCATTAGCATGTGGTCTGACAATGCCTTGTATGCCAGACATAGATCTCTCCTCAAAAGCCTGTAGGAGACAGAATACAGGGATAGTTCCTTGAGGTGGCCTGCATAGGATATATTACTTACACCCTGTATTCTTTTAGTGCAGAACCTCTGTGGATGTTCCAGTTATTGGATATGCTTGTTTAGGTACACACCAAGGGGTATTGTCTCAATGATAGGCCTGATGAATGCTGAATACAGTGGAACAATGACTTCCTTGGACTTAGATGCCATACCTTTGTTTATAAGTTGCGTGACATACAATGATTTCCTCACCACTGTAGACACATGATGATCAAAGGCTACATTATTATCTATCTGTGTCCCTAAGTCCCTGACTACTGGGTCAACTCTAAGGTGTGTGTTGTCAATATGATAGTTACCAGGGATTGATGACTTCCCAAAGGATACTATTATGCATTTCTTGGCATTTAGTTTTAGTCCATGGCTCTGACACCAGTTGTTAGTCTGTGTTAGCCCCTCCTGGAGAACATTTGTGTCAGTGTGAGATTCAATGACAGATCCTAATTTTCAATCCTCTGCAAATTTAGCCAGCCAGAGGCCACAGACATTGGCCTTGACTTCTGAGCATAGGCGCCAGAAGCTGTTAAAGACTGGGGGGAGGGTGTTGGAGGGCGACAGGGGCACTTAGTGAACTAAAAAGGGTATTTTTTATAACTATTTGCTAGCACAACATTAGTTCACTTGGAGGACATTTTAAGCTTAGCTAATCCCCCTTTGGTGCTTGAATTAACATTTTCTGATTGGTCTTAGCTATCCCCATGGCTGATAATTGTATATTAGCCCTAGTGAGAACAACTGTGATCATACCATAGATAATTTGAGGGGGCCAAGTAACAGATGCAGCATTTAGGAACTGCCTCTATCCATTAGTGGCATGAGGGGAAAACCTGGAGTACATTTTCTATTACCCATTTTTAGATCCAAGTTGCATTTGAATATGGATGGATGAGCTTTGCTTTATTTTTATGGAAAGTCTGTTCCGGAACAGTGGTAGCCTCTATGATATATATCCATCTCTCTACAATATTCAGTTTAGAAACCTGGACTGAGTATTTCTGATGCCATTTGACTTGCTGATGTTCAGTAGGTCCATCTGTATTATGTCAGAGGATGCTTTGTATGCCAGACATGTCACCTCTAAGCACTCTGTAGGATACTGAGTAAAGTAATACATCTTTGAGGTGGTCCATGCAAGACCTTTTGTTTAGGACTTGTATCCTTTTAGTAAGGTATCTCTGAAGGTATTCCAGTTGTTGCATGGGGCTGGACAGATACATGTCAAAGTGGGCATTATACAAAATGATTGACATAATGAGAGCTTTGTAAAGGGGGACAACAACATCTCTAGGTCTAGTCACAATCAGTTTGTTTATAAGCTGTGCAATATAGAAAGGCTTTCTTATGACTCTGGGCACATGTTGGTCATGTTAGGTCACTGTACATACAAGTTCCCAAATGCCAAACAATTGCATCAGTTCTCAGAGGGCAATGTCATGATTTTGCCACCAGTTATTATTTGGGACAAACCTTCCTGCATGATGGTTAAGTCATTTGGGGATTCAATAACATCTCCTAGCTTGCAGTCATCTGAAACTTAGCTGGCCAAAGATTTTTGGTATTTCCTTTTACTTTTGAGATGTATATGCCAAACAGAAAGTCTCAGCACCAAACCCTGGGGGTTCCATTGGTGACTGGTCTCTTCCCCTGTTTTGATCTCCTGCATCCTGTGGGCCAAGTTGGCAATGCAGCTGGTGATGTAAGTGTTTGCTCCTACATTATTCATCTTTTGTACTAGACCTGAGTAGGGTATTGTGTCAAAAGGCCTGGCCAGGTCAAGGTAATGTGGTGTGAACTGTTTTACCTTCATCCATTGCTTTGGTAACAAGAATAAAGTTTAAAATTTGCCCATGGTTTTGAGCTTTTCACACTTTCCTCTGGGCTGTTTTCAAACACATTTTTAGGGCCATGCATACATTTATGCATTCCTTGATTCACATTCCTGATTGGATTAAATTATATTCCTTGTATAATACAGCACACTTGTTAGACTTAAGTTGGAGCGCATTTTAAATTTATTGTTTAAACGTTTTTCCAGTAGGCAATGAAACAAAAATGCATTAACCAATAATGACAAAACTGCCCTATTCAGAACATTTCCATGATAACAGTCTACTTCCACACACAATTGCATTTTAAATGTATTGTTTGAACATTTTTCCAGTAGGCAATGAAGCAAAATGCATGCTCCAATAATGACAAAACTGACCTATTCAGAACATTTCCATGACAACAGTCTACTTCTGCACACAATATATAAATACAGAATCAGAGTAGACTGTAATGTTGCACAGCTTCTTGAACTTATTTTCAATTGGGGGGGGGGGAGACCAAAAACCAAGGACACATTTTAAACATTGCATGTATAATTTTGGAAAGTTGCTTGCATAAAATATTGTCACCACCATGCATTTCACTGCCAAGTCTTGAACCCAGAATGTGTTGGCTTTCGCCGCCCACTTAGATTAGTTCCCTGTACCTCTGTCCAGCAGAGCCATTAGTTCCCTGTGCCTCTGTCCTGGAGAGCCACTGCAGTAATCCCCGGGGTAAATTTTCTGTTTCCCATCCACTCGTCAAGGTTTCTTTTGAAGAGTGTTAGTGAGGGACTCTGCCTAATGTAGATTGGAATCCTATTCCAAAGCATGGGGAGTCTCTAGGAAAGGAATATATCCCTCCAGCACATCTTATTTATCATTGTGGTGAGGTTTAGATCCCTAGAGTGTGTGGCTCTTGGGGATTTTTTTTTTTTTTTTTTTTTAGGTGGAGCATGTCCATCAATTCTGGGTTGGACATGGCCTCGTATGTCAGGCAGAGATCATCTCTGAGTAAGCGGTATGCAACCGAGTACAGCTGGAGTTTCTTCAGTCGGGCTGCATAGGGCATCTGTTTGAGGCCAGTAATCCTCTTGGTGAGGTACTTCTGTGGTCTTTCCAGCTGTTGCAGGTGTCTTGTAAGGTACATCCCAAATGGGGCGTTGTACTCTATGATGGGTCTGATGAGTGATGAGTAGAGGGGCACAATAACCTCTTTTATTCTAGATTTGAACCCTTTTGTGATTAGGTGGGCCACATAGAAGGATTTTCTAACCACCTTGGCAATATGATTATCAAAGGAGAGATTACTATCTACTTGGGTCCCCAGATCCCTTATTACATTTTCTGTATTTAGGGGACTACCACGTATGTGGTAGTTGGTGGGTACTTTGTTTTTTCCACAGAGGATGACTATGCACTTTTTGACATTTAGCTTGAAGCCATGATTTTGACAACAGGTATCTGTCTCAGTGAGACCCTTCTGGAGGATGTCTGTATCAGCCGGAGAGTAAATTATGGCCCCCAGTTTGCAGCCATCTGCGAACTTGGTCAGCCATAGTCCTCCTGTGCTTGCATGTACCTCTGAGAAGTATACACTGAACAGGAAGTGTCCCAGGACTGAGCCACTTGTAACCGGTTTAGAGTCGGACCTAGAGCCTGCAACTCTCACTGTGTGAGTTCTATCTGTGAGAGAACTGGCAACCCATCTTATGACATAGGGGTTTATGTTCAGGCTGGTGAGCTTGTCTATAATACCAGAATGGGGAATGGTGTCAAAAGCCTTTGCGAGGTCTAGGTAGGCTGTGTGGACCTCCTTTCCCTTGTCTAAAGCCTTGGTAACTGTCTCAAAGAAGTCCACCAGGTTTAGGAGGCATGATCTGCCCTTAACAAAGCCAAACTGGGTTGGGTCCAATGTTTGGAGGTTCCCAATGTCTCTGTTAATGAGTTCCATGATGATGCACTCCATAGCCTTGCAGACCAGGCTAGTCAGGCTTATAGGGTGATAGTTCACAGGATCCGTTGTGACTCCACCTTTGTGGAGTGGGATAACTGTTGCTGTGCACCACTCTATGGGTACATAGCCTGTAGAGAGGCTGAGTTTGAACAGTGTGTTTAGGTGAGGGGTTAGTTCATTTTGGAGCTTGTGTAAGACATAGCCTGGGACACTGTCCAGTCCCATTGAAGCTGTGTTTTTGGCTTTGGATAGGGCTGTTTTAACCTGTGTGTCAGTGATTGCTTCGGCTCAACATTCTTCTGGTATGGTTACCGGCCCTTTAGCGGGTGAGAGGGGGGTGAAGTTTGCACTAAATCTGTCTGCCAGAATGTTGGCAATATCAGTTGGTTCAGTGTATTTTGTGCCATTCTGCACTAACTCAGAGCAGACCTGAGAGTTTCCACTTAGGTTCTTGATATAGCTAATGAACGCTTTGTGGTTATATTTGGATTCCTTGGCAATTTTTCTTTCGAAGCTAGCCTTGGATGATTTTATGAGGGATAATAGCTTCTTGCTGATACTGATCAGGGATGTCTTTCCTTCTTGGGATTTTACACTTTTCTGTACTAGTTTCCTCCTTCTATTGTATAGCTTATTTATAGCAGGGGTCCACCAGACTGGTTTCCTTTTTTTGGAGGAGTGAGTCTTGGTTTTGCTTGGGATAGCACAATCCATGCATTCTTGCAGGTGCTCATAGAGTGCCTTTGTAAGGGATTCAGCAGCTTGGACAGTGTTGTTCTTTAGCATGGGGGCTGTGAACCTTTCCACCTCAGTCTTAAGTAATGTGAAGTTTGCTTTTGAAAAGTTTTTCACTGTGGTTTCCTTGATTATGGGTGGGGGAAGAATGTGGATATCCCGAGTGATTAGTCTATGGTCTGATCTAACCAGTGAGGGGTTGACCTCCAGTGTAGAATGCCGGTCGCCCATGTTGGTGATGACCAGGTCCAATATGTTGTCACCTCTGGTGGAGGTGTTGACCAGTTGATCCAGGGCATTTGACTTTATATATTCTAGGAAGCATTGGGCAAGGGAGTTAGTACTTGAGTAGTTCTCCCAGTTAATGTTTGGGTAATTGAAATCACCCAATATTAGGGTGTTTGGTAGGACCTTCATATTTTCCAGTGTCTCCAGAAATGCTGAATGGGGGTCCTGGGTCATGGTGGGTGATCTGTAGCAAGCTACAATTTGAATTGCAGTTTTGCCCATTGTTAGCTGCACATGGATGATCTCTGAGGCATTGTGCTGTGCCACTAACCTGGAGGTGTGGGTATCCTTGATGAATATGGATGCACCCCCACCTTTTGTGTTTTGGTCTGGGTTCTTTGACTGAAAAGTATGGTATGTGTTATAGCCTGGTAGTGCTGGGGTGCTCTCTGGAGCCTTAAACCAGGTTTCTGTTACTGCACAGATATCAATATTCTCCATACTGAGGAGTGCCTCGAGTGCATGCATTTTGAGGTTTAGACTTCTGACGTTGAGTAGCATTACCCTCAGTTTTTGATTACTTGTGCTGTTTATGGTGGTGGGTTTGTCTTTGGAGACTTGCCTAAAAAAGGCACTATGGGGCGGCAAAAGCCTTGGCCAGTATTCAAAAGCTTAAGGGAGACAGGTGCAAGCCATCTCTTGTGAAGCAACGTGACTTGTCGAGCATGTCAACCCAGGTGGACAGATACTGGATCCCCTTTGAATGACACCGAAACTTAGACAATTGTTGAAATTGATCATTTTTCTTTATACTATGGCATCATTTTTGATGAGGGCAAGATGCTACTCAGGGTCAGGGTCATACCACCCTGGGCTATGTGATCAGAGAGCTCTTCCATGTCTCTTTTCATGTAGTCCAGGGAGGTACGTCTCAGGACATTCACACCAACATGGACAATGACAGAGTCATATTTGTACTTGTCCTGGAGCGACCTGAGTGCTTGTGTTATGTGGCAGATCCTGGTGCTCAACAGGCAGCTAACTGTAACCTTCTCCTTGTCCAGCCTAGTTAGTGGGACATCAGTGTGCCTGACTATAGAGTCGCCTATTACTAGTGTGTTGGGTATGTTATTTTGCCTTAAGGGCTGTGATTGCGTGGCACACTGATTGTGAAGTATGTGTTTCATGGTTTGTGATGGGGTGTGGAGGTTGCTTGGGTGCCTGCTTTGGATGTCTCTGTTGTTTTTGCAGATTTTTATTTAGAGCCTCCGAGTATGTTTTCATGTATTCATGTGTGTTATTTGCCGGTGTTGGTTTATTTGGTCTATGTGAGACTGGTGGGGTGTTGCAAGTATTTTCCTTCTCCTCTTGACTGTCAGTTTCAGTCTTGGGTTGAGAGAGCTTTGCCTCCAGTTTGGCTGTATAATTGCATCTCTCGCATATATTAGTGTTTGGTGGTAGGAGGAGAGGGTTGTCTGTGTACATGAGGCAGTTGTAACATTGCCTCAAAATGCCCAGATTCACCAGTTGGACTGGACAGTACACCAGAAACTGCTCTTTGGACATGCCTGAATAGGTAAAGTGAGATGTTTTACTGATTGGCTGGTAGTGGTGAATAGAGACCCTTGTCCTTCTGGACAGATAGGGGGTCTAGTGCTAGGGTTAATTAGTGCTTGCTATGAGTGTTGAGCAAGTGCTGGGCTGTGAAAAGAATGTTTTGAGTGCTTAAGTTGAAAGTTTGTCTCATTCCAAGGGAAAAATTGAAGAGTAGACTTCGTGGAGCCAGGAATAGTTTAACCCAAGCTAACAGGCGCTGCCCGGTGCGCACAACCGCGCAAATGCGGTTTTTATACCAGGGAAATCAAAGAGATAGAAATTAGCCCAAAATGGCCAATGAACTACTAACTTCTGGGCTACAGCAAACAAGGCGCACAAATTTCAGAAAGAAACAGGTTAAATAAGCAGGCACAATAAGCCTTTAACCAGAAATTCCCAGCTCAGAAGGGCAGAATCTAGCATCTCCTCCCACAAGAGTGCAGACCACAGACCTTCTTAATGTAAAATAACTGGCCTGAAGCCCAAGTGCTTAAACCAGAACTAATGAGCTTTTAGAATAACAGACACTGAGCCTTCAATCAGCAATTCCCAACTTAGAAGAATGTAAGCTACCTGTCCTGCCACAACAATGCAGTCCACAAACTTTCTTAATGTAAAACAACTGGTCTGAAGCCCAAGTGCTTAAACCAGAAGGGTTAGAATAGCAGTTACAATTTGATCAGGCTACTACCAAGCAGTAATAACTGCAGCAGAATAATACAACTGAGTACTTTTAAGAAGAAGCGCAAGCAAAATAAGGTAAGAAAGTGTGATGAAACATAATTACAGTAAAAGCAGATGAATAAAGTGACATTTTTTTATAACAATAGAAAACGAGAAAACTGATTTAAACAAATTACCCAATTAACCAGTAAAAAAACTTAGAAATGAGCCCTGTTCCAACAGTCTTAAATCTGGCAAGTCCTAACTGCACACTCCTGCAACTAGGGTGCAGGGGAACCTTCTCCAAAAAAAGATGGCCTGGATTAGTGCTCAAATTATACAAACAAAGCTAGATTCAGCAGGCCTGAATCTAGTCTATGTACAGCAGACAAGGTGCACCAATATCAGAAAACAGTTCAAATAAGCAGACACAGTAAGCCTTTAACCAGAAATTCCCAGCTCAGAAGGGCAGAATCTAGCCTCTCTTCCCACAAGAGTGCAGACTACAAACCTTCTTAATATAAAATAATTGGCCTGGAGCCCAAGTGCTTAAACCAGAACTAATACACTTTTAGAATAACAGACACTGAGCCTTCAATCAGCAATTCCTAACTTAGAAGAATGTAAGCTACCTGCCCTGCCACAACATTGCAGATAACAAATTTTCTTCATGTAAAACAACTGGTCTGAAGCCCAACTGCTTTAAACAAAAGACTTAGAATAACAGTTACAATTTAATCAGGCTACTACCAAGCAGTAATAAATGGAGCAGAATAAACACAATTGAGTATTTTTAAGAAGAGGCAAAAATAAATAAGGTAATAAAGTAGAAAGAAACACAAATACAGTAAAAGCAGATAAAGTGCAATTTTTTTTATATAACAATAGAAAACAAGCAAACTGATTTAAACAAATTGCCCAATTAACCAGTAAAAAAAACTCAGAAATTAGCCCTGTTCCAGCATTCTTCAATCAGACAAGTTCAGGGCCTAAGTGGGTATGCCTATTCAAATGTTCACTCTGTATTGGGCAGGATGAGCTAATGAGACTAGACTAGGATAGAGCTGGGATAGGGCTGAACAGATGGGAATGGTAGGCTTCTCTGAAATCAAAATATGATCTCACTGTACTCGGTGTAGTGAGCAAATGAGATGAGCCCAGGAGGAGTGTTCAAACACAAATTTACAGGAGGGGCGGTCAATTCCAAAGCCACCAAGATTATTACCACAACAAGAATAGGGAGGGTGGATGGGGAAAACTAACTGCAGACAGAGAGAGAGCTCACAATTTTAAGTGAACAAATAAATAAGCAGATAAATGCAGTACTATTTTTAACATAATATTCGATGAAACAATAAGACAGACAAAATAAAATGCAGTACTATCTTTTAACTGCAAGCTTATACTTATCTCAGCTTGTAATAAAGTTGGTATTGGTATGTAAGAGCTAACCAAACAGCTCAAGTATGCAACTATTCAGCAGAAATGAGTGAGGACCAGATCCGGTATGGTTGCACCCCTGGTTGCTATATTGACTATCTTGTCCAGGGAGTTTGTGTTTACAAAATCCAATAATCTCTGTGCCTGTATGTTTGGTGTTGTATAGGATTCACAGTTAATAGTGGGATATTTAAAGTCACCCATGAATATGGTATTGGGTTGGATGGTTAGTGTTTCCAATACGTTTAAATACATGGTCAGGGTTTCATAGAGGGGGACCTATAGCTTACAAGGAAGTGGTACTGGATTTTACCTATCATGATTTGAACATGGAGCAGCTCAAGTGCATTGTCCTATTTGACCAGCCTTGAAGTATATTTATTTTTTATATAAATAGAGACACCTCCACCTTTAGTCCCCTGCTGGTGAAGTATCTGACCTAAATGTGTGGAAGGCATTATAACCTTGCACTGTTGGTGTGCTTTCTGCGGCTTTAAACCACATCTCAGAGACCACACATACATCAGCATTCTCTAGGGTAATGAGAGTTTCCAGGGAGTGGAGTTTCTTGTTTAGACTTCTAGCATTGAGCAGTAATACCTTTAGATTTTCTTGGTTTTGATTTGCTATGTCAGAAGTACTTTCAGTTTGTCATTGCCTAAAAAAGGCACTATGGAGAAGACAATGTTTTAGCTAATATTCAAAAGCCTAGAGGGGAGAGGAGCAGACAATCCCTGGCAAAGCATCATGGTCTGTTGGCCATCTCCTTCCATGCTGACAAATATTGCACCCCCTTATTCAATATCAGCCTCTGAACAGGTTTTATGCTTGGTGAATGAAGGACAGCAGTAATGGTATACCCCATGGTTCAGTCCTTGGGCCACTATTCTTTGGCATTTACTTCTCAGAGGTTACAACTGATTTTAAATGTTTATGGCTGAACAAGTTTGTGGTGGGCCTCTGTCTCATCTACAGTGCCTCACCAGACCCTATCTTCTCCAGAGGATACCAAGATCCACCAAGAGGACCTTTCCCAAACAAATAGCTGGGGTCATAGCCATGTACTAAAAGTAAATGCCAAGAAATGTGTAATAATCGCCTTTGTCATGATGCCTCTTGTCATTATCACATTGACAACACACCCCTGAAAACTGATTTAGTAGTCAGGGACCTGGGGTCCTATGTGGATAGCAAACTGTCCTCTGATCATCATGTATCCAGTGTTGTAAGAAAGTCCTTTTTTCACAGCACAGCTTAGTACTAAGGGTGTGGTGTACAGGTCCAGGGATATGAACATTCCAGTGTACTCAGCACTTATTAGGCCAAATATTGAGTATAATGCCCCCCTCATTATGTACCTGCCCAAATACTTGACACAACTTGATTGTCATAATGCTTTCTCAGCAAGAAAGTCAATGGCTTAAATCACATAAACGTCATTGACTGTCTCAAAACCTTGTCCATCTTCTCAGTATCATACAAGCTACTGAGGGGTGATCTCTGTCTCATGTACAGTGCCACACCAGAGCTTATTTTCTCTGATCCGCTGCACATCCACAAACCCAGTGGTGGAATAAAATCCAAACAAGTGATCTTAATCTCTTCTACAATATAAATAGAACATGTTGGAAGGATTGATATGTATTACTGAGAATATCACTTATTTGGAATTGTTTTCCTTTCCACTTAGTGCAAATTACTTCTCTTACTCTGTTTAAGTATAAACTGGCCAAATAGATTGGAAACTGCAGATTAATTCCTGGTTTAGCACTCTTGACCCTGGACAGCAGTAAAATATAAATGTTCTACCTGGCTCTGGGTTATTCATACTGAAATTACAAGAGATAAAACCTTCATGGTAATGAGACTGGTCAGGCTTATGGGTGTTTAATTAACTAGGTATGTGTAAAGCCCTATCTTTGTGCAAGAAAATGACTGTTGCTGTCTTCCATTCAGCTTGCATGAGACCTGTTTTGGAGTTGATACTCAGCAGTGGTAGTAGGTGATCAAACAATCCCTCTTCCAGGTCAGCTAGTAGACAGTGTGGTATGTTATCTGGCCCCAGAAAAAGTACTGTTCTTGGCTTTAGATAGCACATTGAGAATGTGTTCTTGGGATATTTGAGAGGAGGTGTAGGTATGGGTTTGTGATCAGAGAATTTTGGAGAAGAGGTGACTTTTGAGCTAAATTAGGTCACTAGTAAATTGGCTGTGTCCTCTGGGTCAGATTATGAGATACCAATTACTATTAGCATAATGCTGAAGAACATTCCTGATATTTCTAACATAATTAAGGACGGCTTTGTGGTAATCCTTCACTTAGGTGGCTCTTTTTATCTCATGTCTGTCTTTGGTTGATTTGATCAGGGTACAACATTGTTTTGTTTAGTTTAGGAATAAAGATTTATGGCATCTTAAGAGTTGACTTGACCAGAGAGGAAACTACAATTGGTAAGGAGCAAACTTCCCCATATTAGGAAGGACAATGTCCAGGATTTTATCACTCCTGGTTGGGTTGCAGGCTAAATGGTCTAGGGAGGTTGCATTGATAAAGTCAAGAAATCTCTGGGCTGATATATTTGAGAATGTGTAAGTCTGAGTTTAGGAAGGGGTAGGTGAAGTCTCCTAGGAGAATGGTGTTTGTTTTAATATATAGGGACACAATAATACTTAAGTAGGAGCTATGAGTTGAGTGGGACAGAGAGGTGGCCCTATAGTTAGCTATAATATGGAAAGGTGTTGTCTTAATAGTAAGTTTGGTGTGGTATAATTCTAGGTCATTAACTTGCCTAATGAGTCTGGAGATAAGGTGTTTTTTTTTTTTTTTTTTTTTTTTTAAAGAATATGGCGGCACCAACTCGTTAGTACCTTCATATAATGTGGTGGGCCTAACCATGTGATAGGCATTGAAACCCTGCATGGATGAAGTGTTTTCAATGGTCTTCAACCACGTCTCTGTCGTGATGCATACATCAGTGTTTTTTAGGTAAGGAGTGCTTGTATGGAGTGATCCTTTTAGGGCATCTATCACTGAGCAGCAACAGCAATATTTTAATGTTATCTAGACTCATTTAAATTATCTTGGAAGATTTAGAAGCCTGGCATTGCCTAAAAAGGCACTATGTGGATGGACAAGGATTTAACTAATATAAAAAATCCTTGAAGTTGAGCTGCAGGCCATCCTAGACACACTTCTCTCTCTCTCTCTCGCTCTCTCTCTCTCTCTCTCATCCCAGTTAGATCCACCTCCTTGGGATTAGATGATTCTGCCTCCCAGGTAGCCTTTTTCATCTCATGCAACACCCACCTGGACATCACTGGCAGTGTTTCAGCTTCTGCAGATTGAATAAATTAAGGGTCACTAACCTTGTGACCATTAATGTGATTTTCTTAGGCTCATAAGATTGTATATAAAGAATGGGCTAAAATGGCCCTTACTGGCCATTTTCAGCCTAGTCAGTTTCCCTTTTGGTACTTGAATTAACCTATTCCATTTAGTGTTAGCTTGTCCTTACACATTCCATGGTTAATAATTATATATTAACCCTAGTGAGAATAACTGAGATCATGAACTACAACAAGGACCCCTCACACGGACAGCAACTACACGGCACTAGAGAACAAATAAAACCACAAAAATAGCCAGCATGGTAGAGAAACCTGCGTTTAATACAGACCGGTTTCAGTCTCAATGACCTTTATCAATGTAACAATTTTTTATATTCGCAGAACAACTGCTAATATAGTAACACCATATTTTAAATTGACCTATCAAAACCAGAACAGACTAGTCACCTAGCCCAAATTTAAAGGTATACACAATACACACATAAACATCAAAAATAAGAAACATATACATAAAAATATGTCTTAAATATGTATACATACAAAACATAAATAACCCTTGACAACACTAGAAAAAGTATTATTAATATATCAAAAAATATATAAAAAAAAAAAAATATATATATATATATATATATATATATATATATATGTGTATATAAAAAATATATACATATAAATAAACTGGATGAATGTTTACAAATGGTCATTTAGGCCTGGGGGAAAAAGACCACCCAGATTTACAATCCAAGATCTTTCTTTTTTATTAAGAATGTCATTCCATTTATTTTTGGAAAATTTGGAACCAGCAATTCTGTCAATAATTGTAAAGGAATATCTAGCTGTTTTGTGAACTAGAACATGTTTGTACAATGCGTTGGTGATAATCTTGCTACGTATATTACTCAAATGCTCAGAAATTCTAAGTTTAAAAGGCCTGGATATTTGGCCAATATAAAAAGATGAACATTGACATTCAGCAAGGTAAATCACCCAACAAATACTACAATTAGATAATGTACGAATTTCAAAAACTTTGGATGTATTCTTACTTGAAAATTCTTTGGTTTTAAGTACATATCTACAGAAGGTACAATGTTCACATGGATAACATCCATATGACCTGGCACCCCCAATGGTCCTTTGTATTTTATCATACACTTGGATGGACACATGTCTTTTGAAATGACTAAAATGTCCACCTAAAGTAATGCCCTTTCTATAAGAGAACCTGCATCTATCCTCTAATATAGTCGCCAGATGTTCTTCAGCAAGTAGTATATCCCAATACTCATTTATGACCCCAATCAAAGATTTGCTATTCTTACCGAACGTGGTAATGAATCTAATCTTAGAATTGCATCCAGACTTAGACCCACCATAGATCAATAATTGCTGTCTGGGCATCCTTTCCACAAGATGTTTGATCTGAGATAAATGACTCTCCGAATATCCACTTTCCATAAAGCTATTGGTGAGGTCTGCATTACATGAGTCAAGATCAGATGTTCTAGAACAGATTCTCTTATTTCTCATAAATTGAGATTTAGGGATATTTTGCCTAATATGACCTGGATGACAGCTGGAGGCATGTCATAATGAATTTGAACAAAGAGGCTTTCTATACACTGGGCTGGCCAAAGTACCATCTGATTGCTTAGTGACCAACACATTCAAAAAGGATATAGATGTCTTATTGGCCTGCACAGTGAACTGAATTCCCCACTTGTTTTCATTTAGATAACCAACAAATTCGTTCAAATAAGCCATATCAGATTTCCAAACCAACCAGCAGTCATCCAGGTACATATGCCAATTATCCATCTCATCCATGTATATGTCTGTCATATATAACTTGATGTTCCAAAAATCCCATAAAGAGATCCGCATATATGGGGGCAAAAGCTGCCCCCATAGCTGTTTCCCTATTCTGTAAATAATATTGACCATTGAAAAGGAAAACATTTTTTGTCAAAACATGTTCCACCAATCCTAACAAAAAACCATTGAAAGCAACACTATACAAATTAAATACTGAAAGCCAGAATTCTAATGCCATACGTCCAGCCCAGTGTGGGATACTGGTGTAAAGCAATGTCACATCCAAGGTGCACAAGAGCCAGCCATCCTCCAATTGGGAATTGTCTATGAGGTTAAAAAATTCCATTGTGTCTTTTATTCTGGCCCTTACACCCTTTAACAAGGGTTTCAAATATCTGGTAAGGTACACAGAAATGGGTTCAGTAAGTGACCCACGACCTGACACAATGGGTCTTCCCGGAGGATTGTCAAGGCTCTTGTGCACTTTGGGAAGAAGGTAAAGGTAGGGTAACAAAGGTTCGGTAACTTTAAGGTGGTGGAGGGTTTGTTCATCAATGATACATTCATTATAGGCATGTTTCAAAAACTCATCAATCTCAGCCTTAAATTTAGAGCTAGGGTCAATAAATAAAGGAGTATAAAACCTAGCATCATTGAGTTGTCTGATACCCTCCTTCTCATAATCTGACCAGTTCATCACCACTATAGACCCTCTCTTATATGCTTGAACTATCACCAAATCCTTCCTGTTTTTATGTTTTAACAAGGCCTCTTTTTCACACTTATCAAAATTATCTGGCAACAAACCATACCCATTATTGTTTGCAAAATGAAGCTCATGAAGTACATATCTTTTAAAAGTGTCAACATATTTATTCATTGGTGGAACAAATTTAGAAGCATGAAATTTAAAGCTACCCTCATCTGGTAAATGCTGATCTTCCTGGTCCCCAAAGAAAATCTTTAAATTCAAAAGTCGACAGAAAGACTGTACATCTTGCACAAAATCATATTCAGACACATAATAAGTAGGAATATAGTTTAAACCTTTATTGAGAACTTTATAATCATCCTTTGACAGAATTATTGAAGATATATTTATCACATTGTTGGTTTCATTTTAAGTTCTAACAATTGTAGCATTGTCTCTAAACTGACCCCTCCATTTGTGTTCCCTACGTCCATGTTTCCTATTGTCCCTAAAGGGGTTTTCTGAACAAGGTGACCCATCTGTTCTACCATACTACGTTTAGGGACTGGTGACGTCTGAGGAGCCTCATTAAGGGGAAGGAAGAGTTATGGTGGGACCAAAGGTATGTACCGGTAGTGTGGAGTGTCTGATGAGTAAAAGGTATTCATCCTTGGAAATCACCTCTTTTTGGACACACTTCATAGTACCGGCGCAGATTCTGGCCCGATATACATTGTGATTAATATAATTTAGTGTTATTTTTTAGCAGTATGTCTCTGTTTATTATTTTTTCATTCTGAGACTCTGTTAAAATAGAAATGTTTGTTGCACCATGGTTCCTATATATATATATATATATATATATATATATATATATATATATATATATATATATATATTTTTTTTTTTTAGAGAAGTATATATATTTTCAAAGAAGTATATGTATATAGGATCTTAGGATAGATTGTTTATTATAATAAGTTTTAGTATAATGGTTTAGATTTTGTGCATCTATGTGGTTTATATGAGTTTATAGGGTTTAGTTTAAAGATGAAGTCTTGGATTTAGGCAATGATTAGTATTGCCCTGTTTTGAAGCATTGATTTTAAACTGAAGTTAGGAACTTCTGTTTTAGGGATGCGTCCATATGTTCATTTTATGGTAGGAATGAAAGTTGCCGACATATGGGTGTTCCGATGTTGTAAAGATCTGTATATTTTTATAATTTCTTCTGAAGTATTATAAATTGTGCGTTATGTGCACTGTATTTGCATTATGTGACAGCAATGTATTGTTGATCGCAGTAATGAATTACGAACGCTGTTTAAAGCATTGACATGCTAGTTATGCGTGTATATTGAGCGAAATACAGTTTGAGCATATCTGCACTTTGAATGCTTGTTTTTATGTTCAAAGTCTAAACGAATATAAAATAGTGATCATATTGATCAATGTTTAAGTATTTATATTATGTGAATTAAATAGTTGTTTTATTTTGAGTATAAGTTATGTGATATTATTGTTTTAGTTAGTTATAGTATTTATCCACTAGAGGCTCTGTTATTGTAATACGATTATGCAGGATGTGATGTTTTAATAGGAGTAATTTGATTGGATGCTATTATTTTAAATGTTATGTACTCAGTTTACTAAGAGGTCTGATGAAGCTATTAAGTGAAAGCGCTTATCAACTGAGTGCACTATTAAACAAGTTCTATATGTAAAAGTACTGGAGTCGTTTTGTTGATTCACGCTTCCTTTCACATTTTCGTTGAAAAGATTTGCATGGTTGCTGTTGCTGTGTTTTTCTATATTGCTGGTGTACTTGTGACTTTTTACAGCGCAGCATTTACCCTGTGGAGTGTTGTTGTGTTTGTTTTTTCATTAATATATATATATATATATATATATATATATATATATATATATATATATATATATATATATATATATATATATATGTTTACTATCAAGTAAGTGAACATCAAAACATAATCCATTCTTCTGGCATACTAATGAGATCAGAATTTCGAAGTGCATATAGCGAAAAGGTCGCATTCTCACTTTTGAAATTTTTTTTTTTTGCAACTCATTACTGCAGATCATGTGGAGTAACATTTTTGAAAGGGCGCAAGCCCAACTGCACCACCTACACCCCCTGCAAATTATATATTCCAACTCCGAGATCACACTACAGTGGGGAAAATGGTAATTTCCCAAACCCCAGTGTAATGCAATAAGTAGTCATAACGTTGACCACATATGTGCGAATGTACAGTGGCATTCACTATAAAGCAACCAAATGATAGTAAACCTATATATATATATATATATATATATATATATATATATATATATGGGTCTACTGCTTTTCATCGAATACCATGTATTCAAAAAAGAGCAGTAGACCGCTCAGTTACATGAAAGTGCACTTATTCGAAAGTGCATTTTCGCAAACTCAGCTTCTATGAACGGATCGCACCACAGTGGTGAACAGCAGGAAAACATGCTATGTCCTCCACTGTGGTGTGGTAGTCACGGATCTTAGGGTTAGGGCATGGTCATGGTAAGGGAATAGCCCTACTAGCTATTCCCTTACCATGACCTGTGCCCTAACCCTAAGGTCCATGACTACCGCACCGCAGCAGAGGACAGGCTATCCTCCACTGTGGTGCGGTAGTCACGGACATTAGGTTTAGGGCGCAGGTCATGGTAAGGGGATAGCTTTACTAGCAATCCCCTTACCATGACCCGCGCCCTAACCCTAAGGTCCATAACTACTGCACTAAACATCAGTACGTAGCCCGTTCGCTGAAGTGGATTTTGCAAAAGTGCACTTTCGCATAACCCAGGGTCTACTGTGTGAGTTCAAAGAAGTGTATTTTCGAACTTATATAGTAGACCCATATATATATATCTATCTATATATATATATATATATATATATATATATATATATATATATATATATATATATATTGATATATAGATAGATATATAAGCACAGATCCTTGTATTGAGGAGCAATAGATTTTCAGCCTTAGGGGGTTAGATGTCTCCCTCCCACAAGGGAAAAGAATAGACCACAGGAAAAAGTATTCATGTATGTGTTTTTCAATAGAGAATTTTGACTTCTAAACAAGTTACAATTGCTTGGTTTCTCTGAAGTCTCAAATGAGCTTATCTAGAGTGCATTGTTCCTTTTTCCTGATTTTTTTAGGATTCTCAGCCAGCAGCTTTGTTACTCACAAGTACCAGTTTTCCCTGTGGTCTAAACACACAGACACACACACACACACACACACACACACACACACACACACACACACACACACACACACACACACACCCATGCAAGAGTATGTGTGTGTGTGTGTGTGTGTGTGTGTGTGTGTGTGTGTGTGTGTGTGTGTGTGTGTGTATGCCTTTCAGCATTTGTACTGATACATAATAGTGGGGAGATGAAATAATAACAAAATACCTGTGGTTAAAACTGAATCAGTTAGACAATTAGATTCAATAGCTCATTAAGAGGACATTGTGATCTGACAAGCCCACCCAAACATCCTATCCATTGGTGAATGCATGGAATAAAAAGCAGATGCAAATCTCTTTGGACTTTACAAAAAAATCATGACATTGCCATGGCTATTATCAGGCTAAAATTAGAACCATTTGTAGTAAGTGGAAAAAGTTTAGGGTAGTTACATTATAGTTCCTTTTCGCTTTGGAAAGAGCAGACTAAGAAGATTTACCCTCCTGGATCGACAACAGGATATGGTGTGGGTAAAGAAGAGCTGAGCAAGCATGGGAAAATGCATCTTGTTCACAAAGACTACTTATTACCTCTTATGAAACCTGCATATCAGAAGTACAATCTGTGACTAAGAACCTTGCATGACAGACAGAGGATTTACTGCCAAACAGCCCATTGTGTAAAACCATATTTGTATGCATTTGTACATTCATACATGCATATTGTTACATATATATAGTTGCATAAGTCTTCATATGTGTGTGTGTCTATATAGATAGCTAAATTATATATCTATGTAAATGTATATCTATATCTATGTAAATGTATATGCATATATACCTATATATCTATATCTATATCTAATCTCTCTCTCTCTCTCTCTCTCTATATATATATATATATATATATATATATATATATATATATATATATATATATGGATTCCCTTCACAAGCTCAAATTTTCAAAACTTTGAACTGCAAATGGTCGAGACCATAAGATCGAAGTTTTGAAACTTCCAACATTATACTGGAACTCATTAAACATTCATAATACTGAACATCTGTAATGTTGGCAAAAGTGATCAAAGAATTATATGATCGATTCAGCTAGCATTACAGTTTGGGAGGTCATTGAACATCAGGTAGTGAGGATTTGCTCCTACCCCACTGTTGCGTAATCTTGGAGTTAGCATATATAATTAGAAGAGGGATGTGCAGTCTCTCAAGTGATGGGTTGCAGGAGGTTTGCTAATCTTTTTTAATCAATATTTTGACATTTGATCTTTGGGACCAATGTTTTTAAGTTCAGTATAT
>NC_056751.1:799236445-799291445 GCF_019279795.1 Protopterus annectens
ATGATTTGCTTCCTGTGGTCCAATGGTGCAGGGTTTAATTCCTTCAGCTTCCATTGCTTAAATGTGTGACTCTGAGCAAGTCACTTTCCAGACACTGCTCCCAGGCTAAGTCTGAGAATGGTACATGGAAATCAATGATCTACCCTGGAAAACAAATAAAATATAGTAACTCCGTGGAAGCACTATTGCAGGGAAAAAAACAAACATTGTGATCACTGTTGGTGAAAGGTACAAACTGTATTCTACACTAATTTGCATTTTAATCCCTGTTATCCAGCAAACCTTGTATATAGGAAATTCGACCAAATGTATTTTCAATTATTTTTTTCAATTATTTGTGATTCATTGAAAAGGAAATTTAATTAAATGAATTGTAACAATATATCTGTTTGTTTGTGTCTCTGAAAATCTGAGAGTAATATAATCATTATGTAACCATTGTTTTTATTATATCAGATTATGACTGTTTCTCTTAATATAGTAATTTCAGTCATTTTCTTTTGACTTAGAATTTTTGTTTTATACTGCCTTATTCTTTTCAGTGTACATGCATTACATCAGGTTACCTGACTCCAAATTTCAGAAGGCATTTATTTTTTAATTCACATTTGTTAACCGGGAAAGTCTGACTTGGAACAAAGCCAATTTTCAGCAGAGGCCCAGGGAGGAACACTCCAGACACATAGGTTCATAGGTTCATAGGCAGGTACTAGGCTATCTGCCTAAAGGCATTTATAAGCCTAGCCAGAATGTGTTGGCTTTCGCCGGCCCCTTAGATTAGTTCCCTGTGCCTCTGTCCAGCAGAGCCACTGAAGTGATCCCCGGGGTAAACTTTCTGTTTCCCATCCACTCATCAAGGTTTCTTTTGAAGAGTGTTAGCGAGGATCTCTGCCTAATGTAGATTGGAATCTTGTTCCAAAGCATGGGAAGTCTCTGGGACAGGAATCTATCCCTCCAGCACATCCTATTTATTGTTGTGGTGAGGTTTAGATCCCTAGAGCATGTGGTTCAAGGGAATAAGGTTTTCTTTAGGTGGAGCATGACCATCAATTCTGGGTTGGACATGGCCTTGTATGTCAGACAGAGATCACCTCTGAGTAGGCGGTATGCAACTGAGTACAGCTGGAGTTTCTTCAGTCAAGCTGCATAGGGCATCTGTTTGAGGCCATTGATCCTATTGGTGAGGTACTTCTGTGATCTTTCCAGCTGTTGCAGGTGTCTTGTAAGGTACATCCCAAATGGGGTGTTGTACTCTATGATGGGTCTGATGAGTGATGAGTAGAGGGGCACAATGACCTCTTTTGATCTGGATGTGAACCCTTTTGTGATTAGGTGGGCCACGTAGAAGGATTTACTAACCCTTTGGCAATGTGATTATCAAAGGTGAGATTACTATCTACTTGGGTCCCCAGATCCCTTATTACGTCTTCCGTATTTAGGGGACTACCACCTATGTGGTAGTTTGTGGGCACTTTGTTTTTTCCAAAGGGGATGACTATGTACTTGTTGGCATTTAGCTTGAGGCCATGATTTTGACACCAGGTATCCGTCTCAGTGAGACCCTTTTGGAGGATGTCTGTGTCAGCCGGAGAGTCAATTATAGCCCCTAGTTTGCAGTCGTCTGTGAACTTGGTCAGTCATAGTCCTCCTGTGCTTGCCTGTACCTCTGAGAACTATATGCTGAGCAGGATGGGTCCTAGGACTGAGCCCTGGAGAACACCACTTGTAACTGGATTAGAGTCTGACCTAGCTCCCGCCGCTTTCACCATGTGGGTTCTGTCCATGAGCCAGTTGGCAACCCATCTTGTGATGTAGGGGTTTATATTCAGGCTGGTGAGCTTGTCTATAATACCAGAATGGGGAATGGTGTTGAAGGCCTTAGCGAGGTCTAGGTAGGCTGTGTGTACCACCCTTCCCTCATCTATAGCTTTGGTTTGTTTGTGTCTTTTGGCTTTTCCTGGTTAGGGGTCGCCACAGTGGAACTCCAGTCCGCTAATGATTGGCAGTAGAGTTTTACATGCTGGCTTGCCGGGCCTAACGCACAACCTTCAATGAAGGAATGCCCGTTCACGCATGTCGCCACACAGAAGACACTCTAACTGAGGATCAAACAGGCAATGTCTAACTGTGAGGCAACAACGCTACCACAACACCACCACCACAGTCATCTATAGCCTTGGTAACTGTCTCAAAGAAGTCTACCAGGTTTAGGAGGCATGATCTGCCCTTAACAAAGCCAAACTGGGTAGGGTCCAGTGTTTGGAGGTTCCCAATGTCTCTATTAATGAGTTCCATGATGTCTTTGTACATGTCTTTGTAACAGGGGAGGAAACTGGAGCACTTGGAGGAAACCCACACAAACGCAAGGAGGACATGCAGACTCCACACAGATGGCACCCCAGCCAAGAATCAAACTGGAGAACCTCTTGTTCTGAGGCAACAATGCTGCCACTGTACCACTGCACACTGCCCACAGAATATAGACTTTACATAAATGTAACTTGCTTTATCCTTTTATTCTGTTACCTTTTTATTCTTTATTATTCTTTATTTTTTCTTTGGTATTGTTATTTTGGGGTCATTCTTGCATGTTATTTGCCATAATTACTTTAGCTAGTCATTAAGCGAATTGTGTTCTCGTCTTCCAGTTACATTAATTATCTCACAGCATAATCTTGCTAGAGTGCTATTGTCCTGGGATTGGTCAGTCAACATATTCTTTCAAATAGGATTATTGTGAAACACAGTATATTTGTTTGAAATGACAAGTTCTTCTTTTTCCCTGCTCAAGCATTTTAATTATGTGGAATGACTAACAATTCAAAATCTGAATGACAGTCTCATTCAGTCAGGGGCTCTACACATTTTGATAATGTAATATATTAATGCTGATATATTTTTCTAGGTTATTTACTTTTGTGAATGCTTTTATTGCCCAATTGCATTTTTTAAGCAAACACTGAATAAAAATTACATAAATTACTGTTTCCGTGTTTAACTCATACAATCTTTTAGTTTAGTGTATTTGTAATTGTTTTCCAATTATTTTCTCTAAGCAATGTTACTGGAAAAAATCAAAATATTCCATGGATGTTGTTCCTGGTCCTAAAATATATATATATATATATATATATATAATATGTATATATATTTTGAAAAGGAAAGATATATTCTGTACTACAGAGCATTTATGTATGACTATTACAGCCCCAGTAAATGACTATAATAACACTTCAGAGCTTCTGACATATTTTTTTAGAAAACTAATTTTCAGTTGTATTATATCATCATTACAACTAGTATAGTTTGGTGCTGTCTTCATCTTAATTATGTCTGACCCTGTTATTTTGTTTATTGCAAAGAAATGCAGAATACTGAAGGTTATATGTTGCTTAATTAGTGTGAGGAATCACTGCGAGTGTTAATTATATAAGAATAAGGAATATATAAGGCTAGGTATAATGTGGCAAGCCAACATTAATCATGAGCATCTACCTTTTAATGGCGCAGTTACTAATAGTGTGCCAGCTTCAAAATAGACCTTGCATATAACTCCATATGCAGACAAACATTGAAGAAGGTTACAAGACAGCAATTTGGTTTGTTAGCAACTGTGCTTGAAATCAGCTGGCTGATTGGTCAGAAGCATATAAACGCTTGATAACATATTTATTTTGTAGTCTAAACTGCAGTTATTACCAAAGGGTTTTCTTATGCTATTTTGTGCACCACTGAAACTGTCACTGCAGAAATGTCATCATCTGTTTTGAAGTACCTCATTTTGTTATAGAAAAGGAGGTTATTTTTTGGTGAAGATGGTGTCCTATAGTAAATTAAACTGGTATATGAATGTGCTCCTGTTGTTGTTTACCAAGACTGCACACCGATATGGACTGCCAGTATGTGATCTAAAGAGGCAAAATGAAATGCCTTTCTCCAGACATGGAGACATTGTTATTGGAGCAATTCTTGGTCTTCATTTAAATTATATTCCTATGGAACAAAAATTCACAGAGGCTCCCGGTGAAGTGCAGTGCAAACTGTAAGTGTAAAGTAATCAATCTTCATAGGTCTAAATGTAATAGATGCCTGGTAACAAATTAATATTGACAAAGGGACAGATCTGACAAAAGAAACAGTGACAAATTTACAGCAGCAACAGCTATTTTGTTCCATTATATTTGCTCAGCTTTACTGTTGCTACACATAAAATGCAAGCTGTTCTGACACTGCTTCTATGTGACAGACTGTCTGAAGTTTTGCTTTACTCCAGATAAACTTGTTTCTTAAGCAGAAGTATCAGTAAAGGTATTTGAATTTTTAAATACATTATTTTAGTGGCTGATAGATGTGTTAGGACGGGAGGTTTAATGGAACTTCAGATGATTATTACATGGGTAAGTTGGTAAGTGGATAAGTGTTACTGAATGTGAACACTCATCCATCTACCTACTTAGCTGACTAAACTACTTCAAACTTTAACAAGGCATCTTTATTCCCCCCACAGGGGTATCATAGAAAAAGTCTCCTTGATCTGCTAGCTAAAGTGATTTTATCTGGACAAATCCTTTTTACTCTGTTTCTTGTTAGTCTTGTCACCCTCTGGGTCACACTGTGGGATACCAGGCTTCACTCAAGCCTTGTGGATTCCCTCTGTTTTCTAATTATTAAAGAGAAGACAGTTATTTAATGAACTTGCTTGGAATATATGGCTTACAATGAAATGAAGAAAAGCACAGCACATCAGTCAGGTAGAGTTTTAAACATTTTTAATTGATAAGATTTCTTTACTATTGTCTGAGGTGAAGGATGATGTTGTCTGATACTATTTATGTTTGTAGGTGTGGCATTTTTATTTTAACAGCACATAGCTCTCTTGTGGTCCACAGCTGAGAGGATAGGTAAAATTCTTATAGGGACATTCTTTGTTTGTTGGGCTTCTAAAAAAGGGAAGCAGGGTTAATTAATCTCCAAGATTCAAATGTTGTGTTGAACTTGATGCAGTCATAAAACAAGTGGTGTAGTCTAGAGTGGGGAAAGGACACTTCATCATATTCTGGTAGTAGCAGTCCTATAAATATATCATTATAGCACAAATAATATGATGCATATTAAATGCATTATAGGATATGCATATGGGATGGGAGGTTGGCGTAATGGTTAAGGTGCTTACCTTAGAAACACAAGGTGCAGGGTTTGATTCTGACATGGGGCAATTGGCTAGGCTTAAAATGGCCAATAAGGGCAGTTAGCCTAGTACTAACCTACAAAGTCATATCTTCACACTCTTTTAATGATCTATCCCCATCCTATTTCTTTTTTTTCTACACATTGAGCTGACTTTCTGATACTCTTCAGGTGTGATAAAGCTCACAGATAACATCCCCCATCTTGAACATTGTGAACAAGGCATAGATGAGAAACATAACACTAAACTATGGAAAATGGGATGTTGAAGTGTGGAGACACTAACTGGGAATGATCTATGGCCACAGGTCAGTGGGCCAGAGGATCTTATATTTGGGGAAGGAATACATAAGTACAGTAGAGGTAGTATCACTAATATGGGCCTGGTACAGATGGCTGCACTTAGAAAAGGAGAGTAGTTAGATGTGAAGCTCCAGTACGACTCATGACACCATACCGATGAGCCGGGTATGGTGCTTCTATGAATGTAAATTTGTTTAAATATGACACAAAGAATACTGTGGAGAAGAGATATGCAACAGAGGAAAGGCAAGAAATAAAATGAAAAGAAATGGTAATATTAAACAGGGGTGAACAGTGAGTTACTAGGGTGTGCAGAGAGAGATGATATGAAAAGAAAGGAGTAAGGCAGCGAGAGACAGAAAGACAGAGAGAGAGAGAGAGCAAAGTAGTGAAAAATGGAGTAGGTTGGAGAACCATGCAAACAAAGATGAGGAGGATACCAAAATGACCATAAAGTAAGATGAAGGAGCATCCAAATAATGTTTAATAAGATGAACATTGTGACTGGCGAGACGCAAGAAGTAGATGGGGTAGTGGAGGTCATGGTGATGTTGGTACAGGGACAGGGTAAGTGATGATGGAGTGATATAGGACACTGCAGCAATGTTAGGGAAGGATATGCCTTTGAGGGGGGTGAATAGAAAAAGGAATAATGAAGTAAGAACCAAAACAAATCTCAGGGAGCAGAGAAAAAAAGTTGTATGATGTCAGGAACTTATACTTTGTTTGTGCTTTTCCTCCACCACTGTCTTACTCCCCCTTTCATCGCACACTCCTACTTAGCAATTATTTTTTCTTCCAATTTTCTTGCTTACCTATGTATTCTTCATTAGTTCTGATATACCTTATCTCATTCAGGTTTTACCTGTTACAACAACCCTGAATGACCTTATAGAGTAAATAATTTGTGTTTGTCTCTTGCCAAATATAGTTTTGTGAATATTGTTCCTGGACGTATCACTTCTCTCTCATGCATATAATCTACTTTTATTCTGTAGTGACAGCAGCAGGTAATTCATTAAGCTGGTTTTATCCCTGTAAATAAGTACGCTGTTTGCACAGAGCTTGAGTGAAGCATGTTATTTACTGGAGTTTCACATTTTATTTACTACATCGTAGAGCTAGCAGCTACATGGTCATTTCCGTTTGAAAATAAACCTCACAATTATTTATTGTTCTTTCTGAATTATTTTATCACTATCAGGTATTTAATTGTGTTGTTCCTGACGTTTGTAATTATTTCTGAATATGAAACTTTTCTACTCAGAACTCTTCTAAAATTTTACTTTGTCCATTGAATATCAAAGTTCAGCTAAGCTAGCTGGGAAAAAAGAGCCTGTAGCATGTTAAGTCGGCAGCAGAAGTCCCATAATAAACAATACTTCTGCACATATTAAATGTAGTTTTAATTATTCTTACTTTCTCTCTGAATGGAAAAAAATGTACAGCAGTATATTGTATGAGGTATTAAGTGGGAAAGGAAAGGAAAGAGGAGAGGTTTAACCTAGCTGGGTACTGTGTCAGGTTTGGTGCTAGTGAAAGCAAATCCATTCCTGTAAAGTAAAGCCAGTAAATATGAGTGGATGACATGCACGTCTGCATGTGAGTAGACATGATCTAGTAAATGTTGCAAAAGAAGAGGCACAGGTGAAAATAAATAGATCTGGATGAAATTTCAGAAAGCGAGATAGCTCAGAAATTTTTCAGGATGGGTTATCAGTGCCATATAGGGGGCTGGCCTAATGGTTAAGGTGTTTGCCTTACAAACACAAGGTACAGGGTTTGAGTCTCACAAGGGATAATTGGCTAGGCTTAAAATGGCTCACAAGGGCAGTTAGCTTAGTACTAATCTATGAACCTATGAAAAGGCAAAGAAACATAGAATTAGAGAATTCACAAAACAGCTGTAAGGTTGTGTAATTAAGAGGCATATAGATGACTAAATAGTAAAGCAGCTATGATGAAGGAGAATCAGTTGAGAGGGGGGCACACAGTTGGAACACAGGAACACAGGAAGAAGGAAGAGCTTGAAAAAAAGGTCATAGTTGTATATATGAGTAGAAGAAAATATTCTGCAAACTCAGTACCTTGGGCAAATCAAAACTGCAGTTGGCCTTTAATTGCTAACTGCAATATCAGCAACTGGAGTTTGATGGCAAGTTTAAGCAGCTACAGAGTTGGGTAAGACTGAATGTACATACTGCAGTTCTACAACTGACTCTCATTGCAGGCTGGGAAGCCAAGTATGAGGTAACCGGGAAGGGTTAAGAATATACATGTTGTATGCCCTCATGCATGCACTTTCTAATATAAAATGCAAAAATGGCACTGTAGACTTTGTTCCATGGGCACTAAATCTTTTCTTCTTCCTCTTTTGGCATTCCAACAACACATCAGACCCATTAATTCCTCATTAAAAATCTGATATTCAAGAGTCAGCTAGCATGTATGACGAGCACATGTTCCTCATATATATGTACCTACCCTAGGAAAGCACATCATGGAGCTGTGTGAACCTGCTTGTTTGTAAATGAAGATGTGAGGAGATCAGGAGGATGGAACTGATTTGCTGTAAGCTGTCAGATGGGCTCATTTTGTGCAACAGAACTAGGTCTGCCAGGAAGCACTAAAAAACATTTAAAAAGTGCAATTTGTAAATGTAGAAGGAAGTTTAGAAATTTACATTATAATAAAGATTACACAATATAGTGGGTAAGATGTGATGGTTCCACGATTCAAAACATATAGGAGAAACATGTTGAACAGAGGCAATGGGAGATGGTTACACATGTTGGCGATGGGAAGAGAGTGGGAAGATGGAGAAGAGAGATTACTGTGATGAGTTGTTTCTGGATAGATTGCACTGTCTGGTTAGGATGTATCATATACCAACCACCTAACATTTTAAAGGTGGATGAACATAGGCTCCGAAGCAGGATTGGCAGTTGGGCAAAGAGAATTTAAATTCTAGTCATTGCAAATGTTAACCTCAATAACTGTTGAGATGTCTTGGTTGAGGATAAAGACAGGCAGAGAAACAGAGGAAACGTTATTGAAGCATGGACTTAGGTAGAAACGGAAAAGCTTGGTACTGATTAGAAGCAAGAGTGATTTCTTTATTAGTAATAATGCTAATGGGACAAGTGGCAAATAAATGGCCGTACGACAAAAGCAATTCTGCCAAAGTGTGTTAAATAGTCATTAGAATAGTGTTGGGAAGTATAATAGAAATAAGGTCTGCTAATAATACAGACCAAATTTTAGTCTTTGGTAAAAAATAACACAGAGTGATGGCAGGAAGTGAAGACAGTGGAAATGCTCTAGGGAAGACTAAAAAAGAGAATGAGGTCTTATACATATAGATGAGGAGACAATCAGGCTAGCTACACATTTAAGTAAAAGAGGAGATATTGACATCTCTGTTGAAGGCAAGCAGGTGAATGAGAATCTGTGAAGGAGAGCTTATGACAGGGGAGGAAACAATTTGAGAACTGTGAGGCAGACAAAATACATTTCTTTACATACACTAGGGAATACTAAGACACAGGTTTATCTACTGAAACCAGCAGACATGAATGTCAAATGAATTCTTTACCTCATCATCTACAAAAAGCCTTACAGGTAGCTAAAATGACAAGATTGGTTAGAGAAGGATGAGAAGAAAAGGAGGGTTAAGAAAGGCCGTGGTGAAATAGAAAATAAGAATGTTAGGGTGATTAAGGTTCAGTGGTTAGACAACTTACCCCTCTGCAGTGCCTGCACAGCAAACAAGAAAGAAACACTGCAGATGTGAGTGCATGATTGCTTGCATGTTAAAAACTGAAATATTTAGATACAACAGTCTTCTACATGACATGCATACCATTGCAGCTAATTTAGTCACCTTAAAAGTTATAATTTTTAAAGTTATAAATGTATATCAATATATATATATATATATATATATATATATATATATATATATATATATATAGCTTACTATTGAATAACCAAAGTCACTGCTGTTGACTGGCATGCAGTCAAAAGGCAGTTTTCCATTGGGCAGAATGCTGACTCCAAATACATCGACTATATTATAGTGAATTGGTAGTGTATTTCGATTATCTGAGTTCGGCATTGTGCACTGACATCACAATTCAGTGAGGAACAGGGAATTAGCCAATTTCCACACTGTAGTGCGATATTGGAGTTGACATATTCAAGTTGCAGGGGGAATGGGGGGGGGTGTAGGGGTCTTGTCCCCCTGCAAAATAGCAAAATCCACATACCGTTGACTATGGAATGTCATGGTACGTGAAGGTGCATAGCATGGGTGACTGATGTCACCTCCTGCTGTGTCGAATACATAGAACTATGGGTGTCGATATATTTAGTTTTGACCTGGTCAGAATTTCGCTTTTCTGGATTCAGGATTTCTGGTCAACCATGTGACAAGTTGACCTATGCAGTTTCCAGGTTTTAATAGTAAACATATATATATATATATATATATATATATATATATATATATATATATATATATATATATGCACACACACACACACACACACACACACACACACACACACACACACACACACACGCACACACACACACACACACACACACACACACACACACACACACACACACACACACACACACACACACACATGCACACACACATATATGTGTGTTAGAAAAATATATACTAATGTATATGTTTAGTGCTTATTAGAAGCTAAAAGGGTTAACACATTTCATTCTATTTTATGTACAGCTTAATTCTGTATGAAATTATAAGATGCTTTTCCAAACTGCAGTATGCTTTCTGAACTTGCAAGATGCTCTCTGACCTAATATTTGCTAGCACAGCAAAATTCATGTTTATGCCTTTTGGAAATTTACTGAGAAGCAGGTGATTATCTGCTAGGTCAGGAAAATGAATGAATAGCGAATGAATAGAACAATACTGTTTTCTATAATGTGATTGAATATGAACAATCAGCTCTGTTCGTGTTATGAGAACATGCACAGCTGCGGAAAAGAAAAGATACACCAAACAATGACTGCTTAAAGAAATTAACTATAATCTGCACTTGCTTTGTGCTCAAATTAGCCATAGTACCTTGAATGGTAACATTGCATAGTGAGAAGTCATATCTGACCGGTGGTCATCAAGGCCATGTTGTTTTTCTTAGGAAGTTTTTTTTTGTAAACTTGATATGCCAGCAGAAAATCATGGACAAACAGCTGCTGTGAAATAATATTGAAAGAACTTGTGATTTGTTACGTCAGCTTAGTAGGCAATACCTTGTAAGAAATGTATAAGAATGGCTTCACTTCCTGATTTTAGTTAGACAAACTCTGTATTAGCACGTTTTTGTCTCCTTGCTGCAAGATTAAAGTGCCTTAACCTGAACCTGCCATGTGTTGATCATTTTGAAGTTATTTTTCCTTTGACAGATTGGTCCTTCGGACGGGAAACTCTCACTTTGCCTCAGGTCAGATGGGCCCGGTGGCATGAAACCGTACGGGGAAGAGACCACATTGGTTCTTCTGCTTTGAAAGACCTCTGACTGAATTGTCGTTCAAAAGAGGCCAGCCACTTTTCTGATCTGCAACTGGAGGACGAGTTAGCGTATGAACCAGAGACGTTCAATCACGGAGGCTCAGGTAAGGTGAGATTAAACTTTTTTCTGTTTTAGATCAGGGACTTGATTTGAATCATCTGTCAGGAGATTTGTTTTGTACAAGTCAGGGACAGAAAGATTGCAGTCTTGTCATAGATCAGGGAAACAGAAAAGGTAAGACAGTTATTCTATATAAACTGTGAAATAGAAAATCCTGGTAACACGTGAAAATAAGAAGGGTTACGTAACATTTTTTTATAGTCAGAACAATATGGGTAATAAGTGCACAAAAAGTTCCCAAGACCCACCGCTAACCGAAGATGCAAAATATATGCAATTACAGCGTGCCGACAATGTTAGATACTATACAAAATGGGTTAATAAATATGAATTTAATGGCAAATTAGAAAAATCCTCGATTATTAAACTTGTCAAACAGCTTAAAACTGACACAAAAGGTCAGGTAAAAAAGCAACTTCAATTGGGTATTCCACAGGCACACAGGTGGATTGAGGAAGCAAACCGTAGAGAACAAAAAAGTAATAATTCAAAAGCTATGTTTCTAGATAAAGAAGACAATAATTTAGTAATAGCATCAGCCCCTCCACCCCCTCCGCTTCCCACACCAGAATATGAAGCGAGTGGACAAGCTGATCCACCTCCGCTATACCCGGCTGTCACTGCAAAGCCAAAACCATACATCAGAGATCTCATCGAGACTAGGTCTCGAACACGTAACTTAAGAGGGGATACTGAGTTATATCAAATAAACAAAAATTCACGAGCTATGAGTGAAGAAGAGATATGTCCACTTATAGAAGTACCAAATCCTCAGGCAGGACAGGCAGGACAGGACCCGACTCTCCTAGTGTATAGACCGTGGACACCGGAAGACATCCGGAAAGCCACAGAGGGAATTCCCCATCCAAGAGTTAATTTAAAAAAAATCTTAGAAGACTTACAGGGCATGAGGTTAAGTTATCATTTAAATGGAGAAGAAGTAGAAAAAGTAGTCAGACAAATCATAGGTCCAGATTGGCACATGATCAGAGGAAACTGGAATCCCCGTGACGCAGAACACAAGCCGCTCCCACATAGTAATGCAGAACTGGATAACAGAGTGAAAGGTCTAACAGACCGAATCTCTGAGAAGTGGAAGCCCAGGGCAGACTGGACTTGCATTAATCAATGCATTCAACAGGAAGGTGAAACTGTTGACAGATATTATGTTAGATTATTAGAGTGTTTTAATAACCATTGTGGAATGCAGGTACCTGAAGACCAGAGACATGATTCCCCATATGAGCAGCAGCTAAAGAATGCATTTTTGAAAGGCAGTATTGCACCCATTAGCAGCTTTATTACAAAGCACATGGTAGATCACCGTACAAGTAGATTGCAGTCATTACTTGAATATGCAAGACATGCCGAAAGGCATTTTAATAACAAAAGGAAAAAGAAAACCCAAGTATTTGCTGTAGAAGACGGAGCAGAAGTTTTTGTAGTACAATCAGGGAAAAAGGGCAAGAAAAATGCAAAGGGAAACAAACAATCTGATAAACGATCAGAAGAGTTTGAAGAGAGAAAGAAAAAGGGTGAATGTTTTAAGTGCGGAAAGAAAGGACATTTAGCAAGGGATTGCAAGCAAAACAAGAAGGTAGCCATGGAAGATAAGGAGGGTGAGGACTGACTATATGATAGTCAACAATCACTAGAAGGGAGTAACCAAGAAAAGAAAAATGCAAATGTGATAGAGGGAATAGAGGATGTGATAGAAGAAATAAAGGAAGTACAAGAAATCACCGATGGTGAAGAAAGTGAAATTTTGGACTTAGCATTATTAAGCCTAGAGCTCTGTTTAGCAGACACAAAACCGGAAGTTACACTTCTGGTAGAGGGGAGGGAAGTTAAATTCCTGTGTGACTCAGGAGCTTCACGAACCCTGATAGTTCCTTCTAAACTACCAGAAAATTCAGAATCACTTGATTACATATTAGTGAAAGCAGCTAATGGACAGCTGTATCCAGAGCCACTCTCCCATAACATAGCAATAACTGACCCTGTTTCAGGGATGACCCAGAAAAGCAAAATTGTTGTTTCTGCAAAATGCCCAGTAAACCTTTTGGGCAGAGATCTTATGCAGATATTTGGCATAGCAGTAGTACCGACTATGCAGGGTATGGAAGCACAGCGACAAATGGATACTTTTGTGGTGCGACCGGAGGGTGAAACATTTTATTGGTACAGCCAGGACTTAGTCACGACTGGTCCAGGGGCAGTAACCGAAGAACTTATGAATGTAGCCATCAGTAAGTCCCCCTCCCTTGACACTGATAAAGAGCATTTGTTGCACTGTACTCTGTATTATTGTAGCACACCAGGACCTGATAAGGAATATGAGCAAGAACTGTTTAAAAACCATGCAAACAGATTAGTATTACGTAATCTGTACTGGGACACAGAAGGGAACAGTGTAGTCAGCTGTTCATTGCCCCAGGAGTTCTTTGCACTCTATAAATCTAATCAATTACCACGTTAGTTTAACAAAGGACAAGAATGTGAAATGGGCAGATCTTGGAGAAAAAGTCACAAAGTGGGAAAAACAAACTGAGTTAGAACTGTCAGAACAGGGAGTACAGAAGCAGAAGTTAAATTGGATAACAGACACACCCAGCTGTACACTTGCAGTCTAGCAAGGACAGCTGATTAGCACTCCTATTAAAGGAGGAAGAGAATGCCTTACAGAATATACCAGAAACTCTCTGGTCAACAGGAAAATCAGATGTAGGACTTATTCGTACAGCGGGACCAGTTACTATTATGCCAAAATCAGCATTTAGACCACAAAAGAGACAGTATCCCTTAAGGAAAGATGCAGAGGTAGGAATCAAACCTATTATAGCAGCTTTACTTAAGGAAGGGGTGCTGGTGGAATCTCCCGATTCACCATGTAACACACCCTTATTTCCTGTCAGGAAAGCAAACAGAGAATGGCGTATGGTCCAAGATTTACAAGCTGTAAATGATGCAGTAATACCTAGAGCCCCTACGGTGCCAGATCCACATACCCTATTAAATGATTTGAAGCCTCAACAGAAGTATTTTTCTGTGATAGATATTAGCAATGCGTTCTTTTCGATACCGATACACCCTGACAGCCAACATTGGTTTGCATTCACATTTTAGGGGAAAAGGTATACATATACGTGACTACCACAGGGGTATTGTGAAAGCCCAACAATATTTGCACAAGAGATGGCAAGCAACTTGGCGGGAGTTAGCCCACCAAGAGGCAGCCAAATTCTACTTTATGTAGATGACATCCTGCTGGCAGCCCCCACCCAGCAAGAATGCAGGGAAGATACCATAGCAGTACTACAATTTCTAGCCACTCAAGGACATAAAGTAAACAAAAACAAATTGCAGCTTTGGAAAAAGCAGGTTAAATACCTGGGATATGTAATATCCAAAGAAGGCAGAACATTAGATGAAGATAGGAAAATAGCAATTCTACAAGCACCCAAACCGACTACCAAGAAGGAAATGATGTCCTTCATGGGCACGACTAATTTCTGTCGGAGTTGGATTCCAAACTATGTCTTGGAGTCTGCTCCACTGACCAACTTAATATACAAGAAGCCTATGGCAGCACAAGATTTGTTACAATGGACACCAGAAGCAGAATCAGCTTTCTGCAAACTGAAACAACTGATAGCATCCTCATTAGTTTTAGGATTACCAAACTATCATAAACGTTTTTTCCAAACTGTAGATTGTAAACAAGGTTACATGACATCAGTGTTAACACAGCAACATGGGGATAAGCAATGCCCCATAGCTTATTATTCATCACAGCTGGACCCAGTGGTGTGATCCCTGCCCCACTGTGTACAAGCAGTAGTTGCAGCTGCAATGGCAGTACAGGCTTCGGCCTCAGTAGTGTTGTTCCACCCTCTCACATTGAGAGTGCCTCATGCAGTCACAATTATTTTACTGCAAGAAAAAGTAGCATATCTTTCTCCTGCTAGACATCTTTCCTGTATGACTATACTCTTGAGCCAACCTCATATGACAATTGAACGATGTACAACTTTAAATCCATCTACCTTGCTCCCGACCCCTGCAGATGGCACAACACATAGCTGCCTGCAGGAGATTGAGCAAAAGACACTGCCTAGAAAAGATCTAACAGATGTTCCCTTGGATGATGCCGAGGTGACATATTACGTGGATGGCTCATGCAGAAGGGGTCCTACAAGACAGAATCTAGTAGGATATGCAGTAGTTTCTGATACTGAGATTTTAGAAGCAAGTCTTTACCACACAACTTATCTGCACAAGCAGCAGAATTGATTGCCTTGACAAGGGCTTGTACCTTAGCAAAGGGTAAATGTGTGAACATTTTTACTTACAGCCAGTATGCTTTTTCTACTGTACATGTTTTTGCACAACAGTGGAAAAATAGAGGAATGATAACATCTACTGGTAAACCGATTAACCATGCACAATTTATTTTAGATTTGTTAGAATCTATTCAGTTACCTCAGAAAGTAGCTATTTGTAAATGTGTAGCTCATACCAAGCAACAGGATAGGATTTCAAAAGGTAATGCGAGAGCTGATACAGCTGCAAAACAGGCAGCTTCAGCTTCAGAAGTATTTATTTTGAGTGAGGAATTACAACCTTCTGAGATTTTAGATTTAGAAATGTTGAAAACAATGCAGACACTTACTACAAATGTAGAAAAACAGAAATGGATAAAACGAGGAACCATTCTTGAGAAAGTGCTGTACATCTCCAAAGAAGGAAAACCAATTTTGCCGTCTAACTTGTTTAGATATGCAGCTTTGTTGAGCCATGGGCAGTGCCATGTCTCAACAGGGGGGATGGTACAGTTAGTGAACCGAGTGTTTACTGCATATGGATTTACAAACTACACAAAAAATGTTTGTGCAGCATGCCATGTTTGTAATAAGCATCATGCACAAGGAACATTGAAGCCTAAGCAAGGGAGTTTCCCAACACCACCGTACCTGTTCCATACTATCTGTACAGATTTCATAGAACTAAACAAATGTGAAAATAAGAAATATTGTCTTGTCATTATAGATATGTTTTCCAAATGGGTGAAAGCTTTTCCGACCAAAAATCCAGATGCAGCTACTGTTGCAAAAGTCCTTGTTAAAGAAATTATTCCTAGATTTGGCATACCAGAAAAGATCTACAGTAACAATGGCACACACTTTGTAAATCAAACTATTCAACAGTTGAGCTGATATTTTGGAATTTCCTTAAAGAACCACTGTGCATACCACCCCCAATCCGCAGGATTAGTAGAGAGGCATAATGGGGTTTTGAAAAACAAACTTAGGAAATTGATTAATGAGACACAAAAGAACTGGGTGCACTGCCTGCCTCTGGCACTGTTGAGCATGAGAACTGTTCCAAATGCAAAGGGGTTAACTCCTTTTGAAATACTGTTTGGGAGGGCATATTATATACCTCAGTGGAAACCTCTCATGCCTGCAGACCAGGAGGCTGACAGTTCACTTGCAGAATACATGAGACGACTTTTAAGTAATAAACAACTTTTGCAGTTAAATTCTGTTTCAGATAAAGAACAAACCAGACCATCCGAAGCAGCAGTAGTCCCAGGCACGTAGGTCTGGGTGAAAGTTATCAAGAAGAAGAATTGGACCACATTGAAGTGGGAAGGGCCATACCAAGTGCTACTGTCAACACCCACTGCAGTCAAGATAGCAGAGCGAGCATCCTGGAGTCATCTGACACACTGTAAATTGGTTAAAAACTTTGAACTGGACAAAAAACTTGTTACTGTTACACAAGAACAAAATGACCAGATGCGGAACAAATAGAAATGCTGAACAACCTCAGAAGTATTGCATGGTCATTCTGTTGGCCATACTGATAACATTAATCTTTTTGTTGTGGCCTTTCCTTTTTCCAGCCACACGAGCTGAACTGAATAAATGTGAATCACTCATAGACTGGCATCCGAACTTTAACACTTACCAAGCAATTAAATATGTGTATGCTGAAACTTTTAATGTTTCGAATTGCTGGTTCTGCACAGCTATACCAACAGCATACGGGGGATAATTAATGACTGCTGTCCCCCTAGGGGTCAATGAGACCTGGGAAAATTTGATTTTTGATACTACAACTGTGAAGTCAAAAGACAAAATAGCATTGTACCTGCCTGTTACACAAAAGGGAATTGTATGTTTTTACAAAAATGATACTGTTCACGTAGGTTGGAGTAATTGTAATATGACTGTTCCTTACAAATGTTATACCAAAGCCAATAATGCAGGTTATATCTGTGATGCAAACTATGACTCATATCTTGAGTCGATACATAAAACTATTGATGAGATACAAAGTAATCCTGTTCTTTTTAAACAACTATCGATTATTGATAAGAAAATGTTACATGCAGGGCAAGTGTATATTAATACTAAAGTAGAAAATTGTTATTTTGTTTGTGGGAAAAAGGCATACAAATGGTTACCTGAGAACTGGTCCGGCAGTTGTTTTTTGGGTTACCTGGTTCCGGCCATACGACACACTGTAGTCTTGCCTCAGGGAAGAATTTGAAATGTCAGAGAGGTCACCAAGAAAACTGAAAATTCAATCAAAAGGCCTGAAAATCCAGTGGGACAAATCGAAGCAGGTTGGAGAAACCATAATTCCATGAAAAACAAAGATAAACTGACACACATGGACTTGAGTGACACTATTATATCGTGGGCAGGTATAGCCCCTGTATATGGTGCAGTGAAATCGATTTGGGAGCTGAGAAAACTGTCCAAACTTCTTGAAGTAATGAGTAATGCAACTTTTTTTGCTCTCGAATTAATGACTGATGAACTGAACGCTATGAGAACTGTGGTGCTTCAAAACCGCATGGCTCTTGACTTCACCCTAGCTTTGAAAGGTGGTACATGCACTTTAATAAAAGAAGAGTGCTGTTCATATATTCCTGACAACCAGCATGAGATAAACAACCATCTTGAGGTAATTCAGCAAGTGTCAGCCTTGACCAAACCAGGCCCAAACCCACTGACGGACTTTTTCCAGAATTTGTTTGGGGGGTGGGGTAGCATCCTAATGAACATCCTGATTGCCATTTGTGTGGGATTACTCCTATTAGAAGTGTGTGTTTGTTGTGGTATTCCCTGCATGAAAAGATTGATCAAAGATTTTATAGACATGTCAGTTTCTGAGACTTTATATCAAAGTACTGAAATTGAAGAACTGTTGAAGAGTGAAACACTTTCATAAGTTTAAACTGAATGACTCTCTTAACTGCAAATTCTGAACAGAAAGAGGTTAGGAGAAGAAGCAACTGTTTATGCTTTTGAAAATAGAATAAAAAGTATTAACGGGGGAAATGTTAGAAAAAATATGTACTAATGTATATGTTTAGTGCTTATTAGAAGCTAAAAGGGTTAACACATTTCATTCTATTTTATGTACAGCTTAATTCTGTATGAAATTAAAAGATGATTTTCAAAACTGCAGTATGCTTTCTGAAATTGCAAGATGCTCTCTGACCTAGTATTTGCTAGCACAGCAAAATTCATGTTTATGCCTTTTGGAAATTTACTGAGAAGTAGGTGATTATCTAGGTCAGGAAAATGAATGAATAGTGAATGAATAGAACAATACTGTTTTCTATAATGTGATTGAATATGAACAATCAGCTCTGTTCATGTTATGAGAACATGCACAGCTGCGGAAAAGAAAAGATACACCAAACAAAGACTGCTTAAAGAAATTAACTATAATCTGTACTTGCTTTGTGCTCAAATTAGCCATAGTACCTTGAATGGTAACATTGCATAGTGAGAAGTCATATCTGACCGGTGGTCATCAAGGCCACGTTGTTTTTCTTAGGAAGTTTTTTTTGTAAACTTGATATGCCAGCAGAAAATCATGGACAAACAGCTGCTATGAAATAATATTGAAAGAACTTGTGATTTGTTACGTCAGCTTAGTAGGCAATGTCTTGTAAGAAATGTATAAGAATGGCTTCACTTCCTGATTTTAGTTAGACAAACTCTGTATTAGCACGTTTTTGTCTCCTTGCTGCAAGATTAAAGTGCCTTAACCTGAACCTGCCGTGTGTTGATCATTTTGAAGTTATTTTTCCTTTGACAATGTGTGATACAGGATGCATTATATTCCACTTATGAAAATTAAAGCATAACTATACTATGCATGTTATATGCTTTTGCATCAAAACCAAACTTTTGTTCATATTCAGACTATTTACAGCCCTTATAATAATTTTCACTCTCAAACAAACCATATGTCTTCTTTCATATTTGAACTGCTTAAAAGGAATATTTACTCACCTAATATTCCTTTTGGAACTATTTTTACTACACTATAGCTTCACTCAGTGACAGAGTTTTGGGGCTGTCTTTCTGTGCAGTACTTGTCTTTCATAATTGTTACACCTCATTTTTTCATATGACAGAGCTGGATGTAACAGTTCTGATTGCTCATTCCTGTAACTTTCACTTTGATATGCTTGACTGATAAAACTGTTTGTGATTCTTTTTTATACATCTATCCATCTTTCCACAAACAATGTAGGGGTTTTCTTTGGCTGTTTGCTAACTACTGAAGAATAGACAATCTTTCATAAAACATCCAGCAAAATTAGAGAAACCTACTTGATATTGCTTTATTAAATACATCAACTTAATATTAGTGACTTTTGAAAGACTTTTGTATTTTGTGCTTTCCACAATCTGTAAATCAAGAAGTCATCTGCATCTGTAGTTTCTGTCATAGCAGTATGTTTTAAACATTAACTTCATTATACACCTCAGTTAACATTTTCATATATATATATATATATATATATATATATATATATATATATATACACTTATCCTTGTAAATCAAGCAATTTTGTTACATCACTTAAATGAATAAGACACAACTAGATACCAAATGTATGAGTCAGTACTGTGGCACAAAGAGATGAATCCCTAGGTATGGACAAGGCAACCCAAGTTTGATTAGTGGCTTGGGTTTGTGAGGCACTTGCAGATAGTGATGAATGTGCCCATCCAAGGGAGGAGGCCATTCATCTAGGTGTTCCCTGGAGAGCGGCATGGTCCATAGAGAAGATTATCATTTAAATATATTAAATGAATGCAGAGAAGTGGGGGCTACAAAGGGGGAGGTCATAATTGAAAAAATACCCCAATGGCAGCAGTTAATGCACAACCTGCCTCAGGGCACCATTAGTTTCCATACCTCATTCAACCTTAGAATGATGATAATCCAGGAACAGTAGGAGAAGCTGGTAAACCCACCAATGGTAAACCCACCAACAGTAAATTCACCAAAGGATGGGGGCATGGGGATAAGTCTGGTAAGCTTGAAAGACCTAAGCAGAAGGGAAGCCAATATATATATAAAAAAATAGACACCAAAAACAATGCCATCCTTTGGTATCGGTTATATCATATTTTCCCAGCAAAACATAAAATTTGACCACATTTCATTGTATCCCCTCCTCCGAATGATCTGGATTCTTATTGCCTTTGCTTATATGCATGCTTTATCACTTCTTTGCTCCAATCTAATGTGCTGCTTTTCCAGTTTTTGAAGCTTCTTGCTAAAACAATTGCAGTAAGCAAGTTACTAACTCATACTCCATAGCAGATAGTTCCTCTATGAACTACTTATTTCTAACATTATTATCTAGGGGCTGGAAGACTTGACCACTTTGCCCATGACACAGCATTGTCCAAAATCATTTGAAAATAGTCCACATTGTAATGATTAGCTCTTCAATACCTATCTGTCTGTTTTTGCCACTTTAAAATAACCATCTGCTCAGTAGTATCAAATATGTAATGTCTTGTAAAATAAGAAGGTACCTCCTGCGAAATAATACAATGACTTTCTAAAGTGTTGCAAGAGTTTGTCATGCTTTTTCACCTGCATTTTTGCATCATAAATACATTCAGCAAATTCCTTGCACCCATACAACATTGCTAGCACTTTAATTTCCATATGAATACATTTTTTAGTCCATTGTAAGCACTATTGATCTGTAAGTATCTGATCTATTTCCTTGTGCAGCTGTAAATGCTCTTGACACAGCTTTAATGCTTTTCTGACTGGTATCTACATGTAACACAAATAACTGATTCATGTCATAATAGTGTAATATTGTATGTCTTAGTAGTTCAATGACCATTTTAAAACTACTTCCAGTTCATAGATCTAGTCCAAGCTACATGTTGATCTAACAGCTTTCCTAGAGGCATGGTTGTTAAGACATATTAAGTAACAGCTTTGCAAGATACTGCATCATGCCTAGAAAACTTTCCAATTCTCACATTGGCATTTTTTACAACTGCACTTACTTTTCTGCATTTAGGATTTATACTGTCTTACTTGAGACTATCCCCACGTTATTTTATATTTGTTTATATTTAACCTGAAATTATGTTTGCTTAGCCTATTTTGCAGCTATATCAATCTTCTGCCATGATCTTATGTTTGACCCCATCAGTAGTAATTCATAAGTTGTATTCGAAGCCTTTAGTTATTAATGCAATAGCCTTTGGGAATGCCTCTGGTACTGAAAACATACCTATCAGAAGTCTAAGAGATCTTTAATGTCATAGTAGATGAAAATAATTTTAAACTTTGTTTTCTATGTTTATCTAGGGAAACCTTGGTTTGCAATCCTCACTAAAGAAAAAAAAAACACTCCACATTTGGCATAGTTGAAACCACCACCACAAATGTAGAGGCTGGCAATGCTCTCTTTTAATAATTTTATTTAGCTGACATCAAAGCAGGCACTAATGCTCATAGGTAGGTAATAACTTTGTTGTTCCAGTGACAGCCAAGAAGCTTAGCCAGGCACTTTATTAACATTATGAGACATTAGATGCTCCATTCAAGGAGATTAATGCTACATATCTCAGATATGAATTTGATATGATTTATTCATTTATCAAGTCCCTCTTTAAAAGTAGCCAAGATATTAGCCTGCTTGACATGCACAGGGAGTCTGTTCCAAAAGTGAGATATGTTGGGTTAAGTATCTATAATGTTAGCAGGTGTTATTAATTTGATGCTAACGTTTTTAATATGGAGATTCATAATATCATCAGTTCTATAGAGGTGGAGGTGGTCAAAAAGTGAAGGGCCTCTCATAGCATGAAAAGCCAGGCTCAAATTGCCATGTAAGAGTCTGTAGGGAAAAAGGCATAAAGAGAGAGGGGGGCTTAATCCTGGTAGTTTATGGTGTTTTGACCTAAAATTAACATGACCAGAAATCTCTGTGGTCCTTTATGTCAGACTAAGGACTTAGACAAGTACATCTTAAAATGGAGTATTGTATTTAATGAGATAAATAATGAGACCATATATAGTCAAACTATAACTTCTTTGGACCCAGTGGTGAAGCCTCTAGAAATGAAATGTGCTAAGATGAATGATTTTGCTACCACAATCAAGATGTGATCAAATGAATTAGCTTGTTGTTAATATATGCTCAGATCTCTAACAGCATTGTCAAATTTGAAGATATATTCTTGAATTGGTACAAACTAGGTGTGCCAGATTTCCCAGTGTGACAGTACTGCACATTTTGGCATTTTCCAAAGCCCGTTATTTTATACCACATGTGTCTGCTCAAGCCCTTCTTGGAGCATCTGAATGTCAGAAGGAGATGACTTGGAGAAAATCAACAGAAGATGTCCCTCATCATCCAGATGCACATATGCACCTAACAGCTGGGTAGAATCTTTGGTCTTTTTAGTGAATGTGGGTGAGATGCTTTTTAAGTAATTACCTACAGATTTCTTAAGCTACACTGGAATACTTGAACAGTATTTGTTCAGACTCTATACCTTAATCTTCCCTGGTGTATGGGACAATATCTTGTGGAGGTGGGAATTTAACTCATTCTACTCAAATGTGTAGGGAATCACCGTTTGGTTCTAAATTGGGTAGATGATAATGAATATCTTAGACAAACCAATGACATAAAAATATGTGCTGAGGTTGTCCTGGGACTGCCAATCTACTACTTTTTTTGAGAAATTTGTTTGACTCCTTCCTCCAGAATTTTTTAGATATACCCAAGCTGTTTGGGGGTGTGGTATCTGAATAAACTCGACTCATGATGTCGATATCTGAGATGAGGGCAAATATATGTGGCCAAGAAATGGTTGGTGTCTGTCATGTTCATAATCACAGACCCTGATAATGGACACAAGGAATGAGTGAAAACATTAGCTTAACGAGAGAAGACTTTTATGCAGTGCTAGTGGGCATGAGCTGTGCTTCATAATTTGATTGGTAGGTGCTGACATGCGAGGAAAACAGCAAACATGGCACTTACTGAACAGTAGGCCTGCCTGTGGGAAGGCTTTGGGAATGGCAACTAGATAAGGGGGTGTAGTGGTGTGAGAGGCCACATGTATGCACACAGATGCAGATACACACACACACACACACACACACACACACACACACACACACACACACACACACACACACACACACACACACACACACACACACACACACACATACACACACACACAAAAACACAGACAACAACATGCCAAAGGAATGTACATGACTGGCAAGCAGTTTCGGAAAGTGAATGATATACAAGAGTCAGTCAAAAAATAATTCAAACTACAGCTAAAGACTTTAGAACAATGGTTTGTCTGTTCTATTGGAATCTCCTGCTAAGTGATGAAGGATAAAACTATTTTTAAGAATATATATCTGTATCTATCTATCTATATATATATATATATATATATATATATATATATATATATATATATACACACACATATATATATATATATATATATATATATATATATATATATATATATATATATATATATATATATATATATATATATATACACATACACACGCATGGGTATGTATACGTATAGATAGATATAAGTATTTGAATAGATATAGATATAGATATATAAATAGTCTAATTGGATAAATGACTTGATAATATGTTTCTGGTCTACTGGTCTTCCAGAATCCTGATAGTCATGACCCCATATAGGAATTTACGCATATTTATGTATTCATTGTTTTATAGGCAGGGTAGTTTATTCCAAAGATTCATAGGGTAATGAACTTGTAATACATAATGTGATTTCTAATAGTAATTTTAAAGTCAAAATTACTTGTATGCATACTAGATTCCTGTTCTTATGTTCCAGTTATACCTGTTAGAAAGCGAGCCTGGAATGCAGTTCACAGACTGTCCTTTCGTATCCAGTAAAATCCCTTAAAGAGGACAGTTACTAAAACTTGAGTAACTCAGGTTAACAAGGCCATCCCCCAGATTCAGTAAGCCCTGCACGTTGTGCAGGAGCAGTGCAAGAGCTCCTGGAGGCAATATGGTTGCCGTGCGATCCAGGAATAAGCTGCAGGGGCGTGCACAAGTGCTCCTGCACTATTCCTGCATGGACGCAGCTCCTGTATGTAAATTACCCCATTTGCAGGTGAAAAACATGCAAATGAGGTGAATTTGTGATCCAGGAAGCTGGCAGCTGGCCGTGCAGGACTAGTGTAATCTGCAGAAATGTACTTGGTTAGTAACCAAGTACATTTCTGCAAACTACAAAACGGAGCGATGACAGCTCCAAATAAAGGGTGTATATAATGTGTAAAGCATGTCAATGGCCAAATATATGGCCATTGGCATGGAAAACAGTTTAAAAATAAATAAATAACTTTAATTTTTTTTAGCCAATTTTGGCTGTTTAAGTGTAGAGCAGCGGCACGCAGACGGGATTGGTCCGAAAATATAAAAAAATAACCTGAAATAAGCATTCTAACCAAAATCACTATTTTGCCATTATACTCAAAGGCAGGCAGAAGACAACATGGCCAGTGAATAGTGATTGCTAAGGGGGGAGGCTCAATGTGAGACCTGTAACTATGTATTAGCAGGCAAGCCTATGCAAATGAGGGGAATGATACTGAATCCCAGATTTCTCCTCAATGCTAGTCAGCACCCAACAGTGTAAATGCAGGAATAGTATGGTTCAAGCCTAAGAGTTAGCTGGCATCATAGGGGTGTGTGTCAGGCATACTGTGAGTAGATTGGAGCCCTGTGGCTTGGGTTTGCCCTTAGCTTAGCAGAGCTAAGCAAGGGTGTGTGTCTGAGGCTGCCTAGCACTCTTTACCTTGCCTAAGTGGGTATGAGCGCCGTGCACCAGGTTTTAAAGGGAAAAAAAAGTAAACCAGGAAATAGCAGCTCCATGCACATTTCAGCACCCAGTTTGTGTGGCGCACCCCTGGGCTTAAACGGGAAGGCAATGGGAAGGGAAAACTGCAGTAGGAAGGTAATCAAGGAGAACTAGCATAGCTGGCAGGTTAAATGTATCAGAATAAGCCAATTACGCAGGCAGCAGCCCAGCCCAGCCCAGAACACTACTATAAACTATGCAAATACCTTTCCCTCTGGTTTTTCCCACATACTGTACACCACCGGTGTATACAAGTGGGGAAATTTTAACAAACAAAAATAACAAAATGATAGGGGCTGCAGCAGCTATCATACATCAACATGTGGAAGAGGCTGAGGGTGGTGAGGATGAGAATGCTGTTGACCAACCCACAGTGAGGAGACGGAGAAGAGTGTAGAGACCCAGGGTAACCTACCAGGGGCTACATGAGCTGGAGATAGTGGAGCGCTATAGGGTGGACAGGGACCTTCTACAGAAAATTGTTGAACTGTGCCAGCCACGTCTGACACACAGAACTAACAGAGGGGAACCCATCCCAGTGGTAACCAAAGTATGTGTAGGCCTAAGAATACTAGCCTCAGGTACCTTCCAAAGGCCAACTGGGGATATCATGGGAATCTCCAGGCATCAACATCCAGGGTACTCTACGAGTTCCTGGATGCCATGTCAGCACATGCCAGTGAGCATGTATATTTCCCCAACACCCATGAGGCTTTGGCCAGCAATATGTGTCTCTTCCACCAAATAGCAGAATAACCTGATGTAGCGGGTGCTATGGACTGCATGCACATATGCATCAAAGCACCACCTGGTAAGTGGGGTAGGGTCTCTATCAACCACAAGGTCTTCCCCTCTATCAACTTCCAGGTCATGTGCGATGCCCAGGGCATTATAATGAATGTGTGTGCTGGCTGCCCTGGAAGCTATTATGATTCCCACATCTGGCATCTGATGCAGCTGTACCAGAGATTTGCCAATGGGGACATCCTTTACAGTCACCTAGTAGGGGATGCTGGTTACGCACTGGAGCCGTGGCTGATGACACCCATCAGAAATGCACACACACACGAAAAATAACTCCATAATGAGGGACACGCACAGACCAGAATTATAATAGAGAGTGTGTTTGGGATGCCTTGCAGTACTCACCAGCTACATGTACTCAAATTATCATCATATGTGCCATGCTACACAATATGATCCCGTGGAAACAGCTGCAGTAAGAATAGCACGTGGCAGGGCCAGACAGCCCCCCACCATTGCCAAGGCCTACACAGGCACAGAGTGACTAAGAGGAGGAACAACCTGAGCCTGCCCCAGTATGCAAAAGGAGGTGTTCCCAGTATGCCCTGGCCTTGGCAAAGAAGCAATGCATAGCACATACAATGACACAGTAGGGACCCAGGGAATGATACCTCTCTCTGACTCGCACATACAATAAAAGGGATGCCAAACATGACACTATCTGTGCTCAACCATGTATAGGGAGTGTACTATGTGCATCTGACATAGGCAGCCCTCCAGCACCATCCTCAGTACTGGCACACCCACAAGGTAAGTCACTCTTCTTACCAATTGCCAAATGGAGTAGTATGTGTTGTTACTTGTATCTATGGTATGGATGTGAGCATGCAAGGGAATCGGGTGGCTGAATAGGATGCCAGCAGATAGTAAACACCTATAGTGGCAGCATGAGATCTGTAACAAATACTGGTGTCACCATAGTAGCCAGTACTACACATGGTGACAAAACCCACTGCAAAAAATTTGCTGGGCCACATGTGTGTCCATATGATACACATCCTGGTCAGGGAGGCTCACATACCCAACAATAGTCTCAGCCAGCAGGACAGGTGTAGACAAACACAAACAAACGCTGTGCTAAGGCTTCTGAATAATGGCTATGGGTAACCTCTCCCTAGGCCTACACAGACAGACTACATCAGGTCGGGCAGTGGGATGTTAGTTCTGAAGGGTAAGAAGTCAGAAACTGATATGTAGGTCAATCAAACCTAAGACCTGTAGTACACTGATATGCCTCTATTCAGCATGATAGGTTAGAATACAGAATGAAATGGAGTACCTGACATACCAGTACAGTCATAGCAAATGTGTACAAGTGTCAGGTGTGCCCCCCCAATCTCATGTAGAAATGTAGTAACAGTCTGGTGTGCCCCCCAATCCGATGTAGACACGTAGTAACAGTCAGGTGCACCCCCCCAATCTATGTAGAAATGTAGTACCAGTCAGGTGTTCTCCCCCAATCCTATGTAGAAATGTAGTAACATGTATGTGTAGGTATAATACCAGTGGAGCACAGATTACCTGAGGTGGCTAAGGTAGCAGGATAGATTGGAGCATTTGTACAATATGCAGGTATGCGTGTGTTACGTTAGTGTGCGTTTCATATTGTGTGAGAGTGGTCAGTATATATGCATGGTGAGGTTTGTCCTGGTGGCCATTGCCCAGTACTGCCGATGACAGGGCTGCAGTACCAAACACAATGCTCCCCAGTATAACACATTCTAGCAGTAAGCCATTGTAAATATATGGAGACAATATCTGTCACCATCTGAAAGATGGACATGGCATGACTGTTGGGTCAGATATATAAGCAGTACACTGGGGAAAGTACCCCAGACAGTGTATAATGTGTAACCTTTAAATGGACACACCCTTGGAACTGTACATACAGGTTTGCAGCACATTATCTGGGTTTGTAGTTGGGCATACCGATGTCATCTGGCCAGACACTCGCAGACCACAAAAGTCATAGGAATGATGTATTGAGAAACAGCTGATGTCCCTGTACAAGCCAGCATAAGTCAAATGCCCCCATGCATATCTGAGAGTCAAATGCAAGTAGTGTCCATAGCACACATGCATGCAGCTCAACCAACCACCCCCCAAAGGTACCTCTCGGGTCTTATTCCTGCTGTTGGGAATGGGTATAATATGACCCCCACCTGTATATGGCAATAGCAAAAGAATGCAGCATGCAGTGCAGGTGTCTCATGCAGGTGTGTCCCTAGTTGTAAGCAGCACCCTGCCAGCATCCACAAACATTACTGACAGAAAGTATTGGCATGAATACCTAGCACACCTACCCTGTCACCCCAGGGGAATATACAGTATTGCAGTCTGGAACTGTAGGACTGACAGAATGCAATGGCCTGCTACAGCTGGCCTGCATCACTACCAAATGGCCTACAGTCCTCTGTCAAAGGCTTGTGTCTCACCCGCACTGACAATGTATGTTATGTCATGGACTCCCAAATGACAACAAAACACAGTCCACAGAACCCAGATGTAAGGCCATGTGGACAAAGCACAGTAACATGTCCACCATGTCCCACTGCATGAACTATGGACCAACACCAATACACTGCTGTGATGGGGTGATAACCTTAGGAAAAGTATCAGAGAATGTTTGCATAATGTATGGAAGAGGATAGAATAATAGAGAGGGGGTGGGAGCATGAGCAGCATGGAATGTGCAAGGTCAGAAACACAGCTGTGTGCACATACTATCCCTGCTCACAAACACATGAATGGGTGGCTACAAACTTGCTCATAAACCACAATAGGGATAATGTCCTGACATATGACCCCTGCCTCTGAGTAACCTGTGTGAATCTGTACAGCTGTGAGGTATTGCCACAGCAAGATAAGGCCATACTGTCACATTGATGGATATACAAGTATGGGATCCTCTGCCACCACTGTACCAAGGTGCTGAACCAGTTAAACAGACCCAGCAGCAAGTGTCTGCAGCTCCCCCTCCAGAATGGCATTAGTTTGCAGGAATATGTAAACATTTGACCACAATACTGGACACAGCTGCATTCACCCTGTGTTCCCCAGGACATCACTGCAAGTAAAAATGTCTACCTGACAGTACTTGATGACATAAAACATCACAGTGTATAACAGTACACATGTCTGAATATCTCTGCTAACACCAGGACCATGTAGCAGAAGCAGCATGGACACAATTACCTACAGTACCCAGTATCACTTGCCCTGTTTGACCCCATATTGTCAACTGATCCTCAGATATCCTGCAGAAACAGGTTTGCTAGCTGTGGAGAACACAAAAGTTTGCACTGGAGTACAATCTAACTGGAATGGATCCACACATTCAATACAGAAGGGCATACTGGGGATGCCCCCACACATAGAGAAATGAAGGCAATGTCAGACAGCAAAATACTGAAAGGTCATACTGGGCATGCTCACATACTTAAAGAAATGAAGCCCATGTCTGGCAACAACAGGGTACCATACATATCTGACAGTTGCAGATGTTAGTGTATACGCTCTTCAGTATGCACCAGTTATGTTTTGCACACACACTGGCTAGGACTACACACATATATCCAAGGACAACACATTATAATATGCCAAATGTACACATACATAGATGTGTGGAAGAGAGTGAAAGTGACAAAGAGCCTTCCATCATGAGGTCTGTCCCACACAGCCAAACAGATACAACCACATGATGTGTAAATGTCACTTACCTTGGACATTTGCCTCTGGAATCCCTCAGCATTATAGACTCTGTGGTACTAGTGCTAACTGTGCAACATGACTGTACAAGGCAGTAGTCATCTAGCAGTTGTATACACGTACCTGTGCAATATAAACCTGTGTGTGCCTGAGTGTGGTGTGTCTGCCTCTAGATGAATGGGTTATGGCCCATGCACATACACTGCCCCCCATTGCCCTACTATGGCATGCCTGCTGATGTCAGTCATTTTGAAATGCACCTTTGGGGAGGAAGTAGCCCAACAATTTCTGTGGCATGTCCTATAACTGCGTAATGCTGTAGTGTGATACACTAGTTAGGTAGGAGTTTTATTCCCAGACATGACAAGTGTGGATGTTTGTGTGTGTGGCTGTGTAGGGAGCAATGCTTTTCAGGCCATTCACAGTCACTACAACCTTCAGTGCCCTACTTTGGCAAGCCTGCTGATGTCATTCACTTTGAAATGCACCTTTTGGGAAAGAATGGCCCAGTAATTTCTGTGACATATCCTATAACTCTATAATGCTGTAGTGTGATAAACTAGTCAGGTAGGAGTTCTAATCCCAGACATGGCAAGTGTGTGTTTGTCTGGGTAGGAAGCAATGCTTTTTATGCTAGTCACACTCACTACAATTTCAAATGCCCTACTTTGGCAAGCCTGCTGATGTCATTCCCTTTGAAATACACCTTTGGGGAAAGAGTAGTCCAGTAATCTCCATGGTGCATCCTATAACTGCATAAAGCTGTAGTGTGATAAGCTAGTTAGGTAGGAGTTCTATTCCCAGACATGGCAAGTGTGAATGTTTGTGTGTTTGTCTGTGTAATTAGCAATGCATTTGAGGCCAGTCACAGTCAATACAACCTCCATTGCCCTTCTTTGGCAAGCCTGCTGATGTCATTCCCTTTGAAATACACCTTTGGGGAATGACTAGTCCAGTAATCTCTGTGGCACATCCTGTAACAGTGTAATGTTGTAGTGTGATGTAGGAGTTCTATTCCCAGACATGACAAGTGTGGATGTTTGTCTGTGTAGGGATCAATGCTTTTGAGGCCATTCACAGTCACTACAACATCCATTGCCCTTCTTTGACAAGCCTGCTGATGTCATTCCCTTTGAAATAAACATTTGGAGAAGGAGTAGTCCAGTAATCTCTGTGGTGCATCCTATAACAGCGTAATGCTGTAGTGTGATATAGCAGTTTGGTAGGGGTTTTCTTCCCAGACATGGCAAGTGTGGAAGTTTGTGTGTGTGTTTGTTTGTCTGTGTAGGGAGCAATTCCTTTGAGGCCATTCACAGTCACTGCAACCTCCATTGCCCTTCTTTGGCAAGCCTGCTGATGTCATTCATTTTTAAATACACTTTTGGGGAAAGAGTAGCCCAGTAATCTCTGTGGTGCGTCCTATAGCAGCATAATGCTATAGTATGATATAAGAGTTTTCTAGGGATTTTATTCCCAGACATGGCAAGTGTGGATGTGTGTGTGTGTTTGTTGTCTGTGAAGGGAGCAATGCTTTTGTGGCCATTCACAGTCACTACAACCTCCATTGCCCTTCTTTGGCAAGCCTGCTGATGTAATTCATTTTGAAATACACATTTGGGGAAGGAGTAGTCCATTAATCTCCGTGGTGCGTCCAATAACAACGTAATGCTGTAGTGTGATATAGTAGTTTGGTAGGAGTTCTATTCCCAGACAAAGCAAATGTGGATGTCTGTGTATCTGTGTATGGAGCAATGCCTTTGAGGCCATTCACAGTCACTACAGCCCCCATTGCCTGTCTTTGACAAGCCTGCTGATGTCATTCCCTTTGAAATACACCTTTGTAAAAGGGGTAGTCCAGTAATCTCTGTGGTGCATCCTATAACTGCGTAATGTTGTAGTGTGATAGACTAGTTAGGTAGGAGTTCCAGTCCCACACATGACAACTGTGAGAATTGGTGTGAGTGCGTGTGTACCTGTGTTTGTCATTTGTATCCTTTGTAGAGGTGGCTATGAGTGTGTAACAACTGGACTCATTGCGGAGTGGGTTTTGAAAATTTCTTATATGGTGGGCCTATTATATATCACAATGTCCACCTTACAAGGATAACAGATGTCAAATAGCTGAGAGGCTCATGTGCCAATCCATACCCCTACATGTGACATCAAGGTCTGGCAAACAAATTAAGCGACCCTTGCATTACCCAGAGAACACTCTCAACCCATGTCTCATACACAAACACATTTGCCTAGACAACAACTGCTTTGTTGGTAGTACCCTGCATATTGCCCACAGATAGTAATCATGGTGTGATTGCAGTGGATTACAGAGGGCATGGCACCCTGTTCCATCACTACAATAGGCATATAATTGCAGAGAGTGCGCCTTCAGTATGTTCCCCACTGGAAACCTGCAAGAACTGTAGTGCCATCAAATGTGACCCACAAAGGACATACCATGCCTTAGACACATGCCCTGTATAGACAGATGCCACTGACACCAAGGAATATCTTTATCATGCTATCAATGTAGGTGCAGGGTCAATCTGGTGTCCATTGCCAGTTCCTGCCACATGAGGCCAGGACTGGCACATCTGATGATAACAATCTGTGTACACAACATGGGCTAGACACCCCAGGTACAGTTCCACATCACTGAACATGCATGTGGGACATGTGCACATCCCAGACACTGTCCATGTCATGGACTATAGAACACATACATGGCAAGCATTACACAGCACTGGCCACACACAATAGAAACCCAGGTGACTGGATGGTGAATACAATACCCACCTGTGTGGGCCAATCCAGACTACACCCCTGAGCCACACTGCATACCCTCGTCATGTGGCCTGATGCCAAGGTATACCCTTCACCTAGCCCTATGCAGCCTTCTGGCACAGTCAACCACTACACACCTGTAAAGCAATGCACCCATGCATGTCACTACTGGCACCCTGTGTCTGTGTGTGTTGAGTATGATGCTTTCGACCCCATTCACACTCACTAAAACTCCCATTGGCCTACTGAAGCATGCTATCTGATGTCAGACACCTACACATACCCTTTGCCCATTTATCATCCAGATAACCCCTGTGGTGCATGTGATACCTGTGCATTACTGTACTGTGGCAAACTAGCTAGTTTTGAAGTCTATTCCTGACCCTGCCAACTGTGTCAATGTGTGTGAGTCCCTGAGGGAGTATGGCTGTTTTGATGTTGACACCTGCTCATGTGGACAGGCACATATACTACACCTACTTTATCACTCCTATATCACTGTTGCAGATGTCACTCACCATCAGATATACCTTTGGACAGCTCCCCACCATGTAATCTATGTGGTGCACGCAATAACTACATAGACATGTAATAGCAATAAATAGTCTTTCAGGGGTTTGAAACCCCTTATTGATATGTGTGTGACACAAACATGCTTAGATTTTACTCTCCCACCCCTTCCCTGACTTACTTTGTTTCTGTCTGTCTCTCTCACTCCCTCTCTGGTGGATGTGGAGAAGTACACCTGCTTTGTTTAGGCAGCAGCTTGTGTTTTGTAAGTGATGCTCATGATCAGCTGATGGCCTTTGTATGAATTGCAGTCCCCCTATAGATGATTGCATGTGGAACAGCTGTGGTAACATTCCCATAGCCAATTGTATGGAAACACACTCCAATATCTAGGAACATCATGTGGCTGTTGGGCCTTTTCATTCACTGTGACCAGGACCTCAATTTGGTGTTTGGCAAACAGCATCACAGATGGTATTGGGATTTACCTCTAACAACATACATTGTGGAAACAGGCCAACAGACAGGAGGGAGATGTGCCAGACATGACTACAGAATGTAAGTGTTGCTCTTCTGCATTTGGAGTAATGTCGGTTTAACAGGGTGTGTGTTGATATGGCTGGTCTACATGATTTAATACCTGTCATGACAGTGTTATGTGTTTGAGGAAACTCACACCTGTATGGTTATCTGCAGACTGGGCAGTGAGTGGAGCCTTATCTTTCTTCTGTTACTTACAGAACACCTATCTTAGAACTGCAGAAGCATAGTCTGAGGATTGCAGTCAGTACATGGTGACATCCATGAGAGTTACTGACTTCATATCCCTCATAGGACATATGTCACAACAAACCTTGGTACGACAGTAAATGTATGAGGTTATCACAGCAACATGCCAATATTGGCCCAGTGTTTGTGGCTCTAGCCACAAGTCTGTCAACCTTTGTACATATGTCATGCAGTAAGAGGTGTATATGTTCTGTACACCATTATGTATTGACATCATACCTGATAACAAGTCAGTCAGATATCAGACTGCTAGACATGTTATGTATAATACGGGTTATTTCTGAGGACATAACCTGCGCATTCTGCAGTTGTGTGTACAGTACTGGGGTATGTGTAGTTATGGTGATTGTTGACAGTATGTGTACTGTGCATACGAACTTTGGGCTGTGCACAGACTGTGGTGGATTCCATTGTTCTTGGTCCTGTTCTATCTGATATTACATGCTGCTCCAGTGTATGGTACCATATCGGCTCATATGTCTGTAGGACCAAGTACACACATGTCCCATACCACAGAAAGGCATCGGACCACACTGTGTCGTGACCTAGTTTACGTAGGGTTAGTGTGTGAGTAGCACATATGAGGATGATGTTTATCAGACAGTCCATATAGTGTCATATTAAGCTTGTGTACCATATGTGGCTGTGGCTGTGTTCACATTGGTTGTGGGTATGCACTTTCTCACTGGTGTCTGTTACTCTGTGCTGTGACATGCATGTAGAGCCTGTAATATTTGCAGGTACATGTGTGTTCCCCCATACAAAATGTAGTCCAGTGTTGTGGAAATCTGCCTGTAGTTTGCACAGTGCTTTGTGACAGGCCTAGCAGCTTAGTGTAATTACCCTGTATGCTGTTATGTCCAGTTATTTGCAAGACAAACTGCTGTCAGGACACCAAAACTGTTATGTATTTCTGACAAAGCAGTAGGATTCTGTACAGATGTATGTCACTAACTACTGGGTAGTATGTGGCCATGTGACCTCTGTACCACCAGGTAGTATGTGTCAGGACAGACTGGCGTGTGTGAATGCATAAACTGTGTGGGCATATGTAGTCCAGTATTTACATGATATACCCATGTACATGGCTGTTAACATCTACATTGTGAGGCGTGGTCCACATGTCTCACATGAAGGGGATCTGTGTACACCTCTGGACTGACCACAAAGTGCCAGACTGTCTGCATATATTGGTCATATCTGTGCTGTAGTCCACAGGATCATTACTGTGCTAGCAGTGGCACTGTACTATGATGTCCTTAGGATGTCTGTCAGTAGCCAATGGTGTACATGTCAAAAGCAGATGTGGCCTCCCACACACAACATGTCTGTTAAGACAACCCCTGTTACAGTAGCAACAGTCTACATATATACTGGCAATACATACGTGACATCCCCTTGAACTAAAAGGTTGGGACTATTGGTGCTGACCTAGGACTCCATTCCATGTTCTAGATATATGGTAAACATATTTGTATATAGATATAGATATATGGGTTATCCTTAGTACGTCGAAAAGCCACTACATTGAATTCTACTTCACTGACATGGCAGAACATTGACAAATGAAGAGCCGAAGTTTCCCACATGGTAAGTTAACGTTTGGCCATCCACCCGAAATTTGCCCAGTACCCCCACGGTAATGCATTCTCGGAATTGGAATATTAAGTTGAAGGGGGTGGGGGTGTGGAGGCGTAGCCCTCCCACATTTGTGTAGTCGGTTTAATGGCAGTTTTTCAGTTCTGGATGGGCAAACAGTAACTTACCATGTGGGAAACTTCAGCTCTTCATTTGTCGATGTTCTACAGTGTCGGTTTTGTGGAATTTGATCTAGTGGGCTGTCGATGTACTAAAGGTAACCCATATATATATATATATATATATATATATATATATATATATATATATATATATATATATATATATATATATATATCCATATAGCTATATAGATATATACACATATACATTTCTACATACATATATGGATATATACATGTACGTATATGTAGACATATATACAAACTCAAATATATACATATGCACGGCTATATATGTCTACACATATACAGATATATAAATATATATGCACATATAGTTATGGATATCTACATATAGATCGACATAAAGAGGTATATCTGATTAGATATGTATGCACATATAGTTATAGATATCTACATATATATATATATCAACATAAATAGGTATATCTGTACACATAGGATGTGCATACATACATATCTATATACACATATATATATATATATATATATATATATATATATATATATATCTACAGAGAGATCTAAAAATGGCCATATATATGATGCACTAGGCAGATGTGTAGAAATACATATGTATGAATGTATATGTGCATGTACATGTAGACATATATCTACATATGTATATGTATATATCCATATTCCTGTCATGTATAAACATCATGGTTGTGTATACCTTCCCAGATGTATCTCACCGTATGTATCTGATATGTGTATATTTAGATATAACAACATATGTGATGCAACAGTAATGTCAATAACAAGTACTACACAATTATGGAAGTCAAAGCAATTGTTCAATACTATTCAATATGTGTAGTGACAGGTATATTGGAAAAACAACAATTGTCTTCATAGCTATCATGGCTTAGTGGTTAACTGTTGTGACTATAGTGTACAGGGTCCTGGGTTCAGTACCTGCAAAGGCTGTATATTCTGTTGCTGGGCAGAACAAGGGCTGTTGGATAAAGACTGGTTAAGTCAGTTTTGAGCAGCTTTTCGTGTGTTTGTGTGGGTTTGGGCGAAGCTAAGTGGTGCTAAGGTATGGTTAAACACACAGGCGCTTACCACCATGTAGGCTTTGCTTACCAGTGTGCAAATGTGCTTAGCATTTATATTGCAGCAATGCTGACACCTGCTAAGCATGGCTCAGCCATGGTAACCAGTTCTCACATCCCAGTCTGATAACAATGCAGGGTAATGATATCTGTAATAGGTGTATGTAATGCCATGTACATAACATGCATCTATGTACTGTCAGTACAGTAGCAAGGGGTGTGAGTGTCAATTCTGGGACACTCAAGTATATAACACCTGTACAGCACTGTTATCCATGTGAATGTGTTACATAAATGGGTAGTAACCCAGGTTATGTGCTGTCACACTGCCATGTAGTGTATCATGGCAGTACTACTGTTGACAATGCTTTCCCAGGCAAGAGTAGATTGATAAATACAGTACTGACAACAAGCACACCTGCAGGTATAGCTGGACTCTGAGGCCTCACTGTCATGTTCCTGGTGTGTGAGCTTTGTCACAGTATATATCCCCTACTGGATAATGATCTGACATGTGGAAAGTAACTGTAGAGTACTGACTGTACAGCACATGTCAGTAAGGGGTTCCATCATTTAGTAATGGCATACATATTGGTGTCAGATATCTGTCTGTCGACACATTCATCCTACTGAAATGCTACTTGCCAAGATGATGTCTGTCAGTCCCTGTACAGATGTGCAGATGGCAGGTATCCAGCTTGGATACGTACAGGCAACTTATGCCTGACTGACACTGACATGTCTGCCCAGCTGTGTTATAACTGGCACATATAGGAGACAACATCCTGTGCGTACCACATACCACAGGTACCTCCACTACACTACCACAGTCAACAGAACATGCTTGGGTACAAGTCTCCATCACAGACACTAACCATGTGTTGTAATACATGTTGCATACATGTCAACTGGATCACTTCAGTGGTCATTTGTAGAAGGCACATAGGGGATTGGCTGATGCATGTCACTCTCACCCTGAGGGTCACCACAGTGGTGTCTGTCAATAGATTGCCTGCTGGCACATGGCAGGTGGCATGATACCACTGTACACACATCCCCTACACTACCCATCTCTCCATGAACAATAGCCAGGTACACACCTATGACCATCTGCAGCGATGCACTCCAGTACTGACAAATGTGTATGTTTGCATTACTGAGGATAGCAGTGTCTGTGTGTTAGTACACCTGTAGATGAGAATACCATGAGGGCCTTCACAACCACCACAACACCCATTGCCATAGTAAGATGTGGCTGCTGTTGTAGCAGACATTACATGTACCCTGTTAAGCTCCTCTCCCTAACAGCTACATGAGGCTTGCAGTGCCAGCACAACAGTGGTGTACAAATGGGTCGATAGGCATGGCATACCCACTGAGTTCTGGCAAGTGTGTGTATGTGTGCATGTCTGTAAATCTGTAGGGTACAGCATTCTGAGGCCACATACTCCTATTACAATATGCATTGCCACACAGTAGTATGGATAGTGTTGTTGCTGCCCATAAGTGAGGCAAGACAATACAACACCCTACTATGCCTGTGGCATGTGCATTAGATGCATATCCCTATAGTACCACTGCTGGGATGTACAGTGGGTTGTATTGCAGTCGTGGGCAATGAGTGATGGTGGGTATGTCAGAGCTTCATCAGGGGTTCCAGTGAGTACAATATCCACTGTGGGATGTGGGTGCTGTGCACACTGTCATAACACCATGGTACCCCCTGTATATGTCCCATGTACCACTGTATGGTGACCACTGTCACCATCAACCATACAGGTAACTGATACCACAGTCCAGCCCAGTTATGCATGTGCTGTGTGCAGCCTATCTGTAATACAATGGACACACTGAAAAGTTAGCACCAATAGGCCCAGGTCTCTCGGATGTGTGTCTGCCTGTTATGTTTCTGTTAATGTGTATATGATGGTATGTCACACTATTTATTGTCCATATATAACTATTGCATCCCCCATTACCATACTGTACATGTCTGGGGATGTTCTGCATGTAACATGTAACCTGGAACACACCTCACCCTAAACGCTGTATGGTGTGTGCAATGAAAGACACACATTTCAGTAGCACTACATACCTAGGTAGGGGTCTAGTCCCAGTGTTGCCAAGTAAGAGTGTGCATGTATGTGGATGGATCTACATCAGGTTGATGATTATACATGTCTCAGCGGGTCACCTGTCCATGTGGCACAGGCAATAACTGTTATACAAACCTGTGACATGTGTTCAACTGCACCCAGGATATGTCACAGCCATGGTGTCACCACAGTGCCATACTCCTTGTGGAATATGACTGCAGGCCATCCTCCTGCTGACACATGTACACCTAAAACACAAATGGATAACATTATGGAGACCACAATCACTCAGTGTTACTAACAGCTATAATGCATCATTGCTGGACAACTACACTACCTGACATGTATGCATTAAACATTACTCCTGACAACATGTTACACAGCAGTACATTGGCACACTGTAGTACAACCACCGTGTGCACCAGAACCATGTTAGCCTGTCCCTGCATCAAAGTTATGGATGACAGGGATGTAGCACAGGTACCATAATATGTGCAGGGTGTAATGTTGGTTTGCCAGAGACTGATGGTGGGCCATACATTTGACATCATGTGTGTGGGTGAGGGGTGTAATTAGTTGAAATGGGCATGGTGATGTGGTGTGTGTAGGTATGGGGTTGCCCTAGGTGTATTTGTATAGTGTGTGGGTATGCATACACACAGTGTTCTGCCATGTGGCTGCCCTATACAGGTGTTTCTTGGACAGCTGCAGACCATACCTGGCAGGGTGTGCAGTTCAATGCCTCTGGCCATGGACACGCAGATTGTGCCTGCCAGAGGTTCCATGGGCATGTCCAGGTACAGGCCTTGATGCGCTACTCTCTCCTGATGATGATAGATATCTGCTCGAACCAGTTCCCTTCTGGGACTGGCCAGGGCCATGTGCATGTGGCTTGTTGTGGTGTGGTGTGGACAGCACCCCGCAGCAGTGCTGAGGCTGGTACTGCCACTTCGGGAATGCCTTGGTGTCCTAGCACATCCACGTCAACCGCCAGCTGTTGGTGTTGCTAGCCTACATCCATGCGGCCATCGCCACATTCCCACCACATGTTTGAGCAGAAACAAGCCACGATCGATGAGGCCCACCATCTCACCCAACCATCTATCCAGGACCTCGGTATTATCACAGAGGGCACCAGAAAGTTCATGGAAGTTGTCGCTTGCAGATGAGAGAGCAGCCTCAGGTCCTATCTGGTGTACAGTTCCATACATGGCTGCATCCACATGACAGTCTGAAACATGCACCTGGTGGTACCAGTTGTGGCACTTCTGCCAGGGGCATGATGACCAGCGGCCCTACCACGAGCACCCTGGTACATCTGCCTATGTGGTGCCTGATGGACATCTGGCTATGCCTGCTGTGACCAGACACAGTAGGCATAGATACCACTCTCTCCTGTGCACTGCTACCAACCGCCAACTGTCCTCTGCTATGGCCACTGGTGATGGGGTATGTATAGGCACTGTAACTGTGTGTGGGGTTGGGGTGGCTAAGAGGGGGATGTCAAATGATGGCGCAGTCTCAGCCTCTGACAACCCCGCCTGTGCCTCAACAGTACTATCATCGTCTTTAGTGTCTGTATGGACACCAACATCAGATTGCATGCAGGAGGGACCCTGACCCACTTCGCCACCTATGGGGGAAAACAAGAAATGCATTTAAGACCTGCACAGCATTGCATAACAGTACACACATACACACACACACACACACACACACACACACACACACACACACACACACACACACACACACACACACACACACTGACATTCTACCTTAATATCTACCTGTCCCTGAGTTTACAGACAGCCCCATGTTTATTCACATAAGTTCCCCATCCTGCATCACACTTGGTAACATACACTCATTAATACCACTCATTAACATATCATTCCCCTAAATGCCTATATGAATGATCACAACACAAGACTTGTTACTCCGTTATCTTGACCTGAGTGGAGTAGGTTTTATATGACCTCACTGCTGTCATCCAGTATTCACCCTGGATAAGTCCGTACATCATGAGCATGGCCCCTATATGCTAGGGACTACTACGTTCACTCCATAATGTCACACACTGGAGTGTCATATGTAACTATTGCTCAGTACATTCCAGATCTGCTGCTCAATCAACTTATATGGACAACAGTAATATATGAATACACTCCCTGGTGTTGTCTAGTAATTCCCCAATGCATCTGTAGTGCTGCATACGTGGGTAGTTGTTCACCTTTCTGCTGATTGCAATATTAAGGGTATACCTGGTGTCTACTTTCCCTCCCAATGCATGTTCCATGCTACAGACCTTATTATACTATCAGCTGCCCTATGATTACATATCAGACAAGTATTCCTGGTGTCTCATGTGTCAGTCCATGTCCATGTACTGCACGATCCCAAAGGGAAGTGCTGCCGTATGAACAACCAAACAATCACACGTGCATACATGGACACCCACACAAACACACACACACACATACACACACACATCCTACATGCATCAACCCCCCTCCACTGCACCAGATTGCACTTACAGACAAAATAACTCCCCCACACACACACACACACACACACACACACACACACACACACACACACACACACACACACACACACACACCTACAGGTGAGGTTGCACAAAGATAGTGCGCACAGTCCTCCCATTACCCATCTGTCAACATGCATAACATATGGAACTCAACAGCATACAGTGCAGCTATAGTCAATCCATACTAGCAACAGTATACATGTGTGTGATGCATGGGCTGTGTTAGTAGGTAATGCCCCTTCCCCTGGAAAACACTACACCCATGTACACAGTATCTTGTTATACAACAACAGGTTAAGGACCAACAAGGAAAGGTCATTGACTGCCATCTAGATGTTGGTGAGTTAAAATGGCAACTAAGACTCCAGGCACATATGTATCCTGGTTTGAATGAATTTGTGTCCCTTAAACCTTTGTTGAAGCTTAGGCATTTAACAGGCTGAGGCTGAATGTTTTTTCACTATTTGGCATGTTGCATACATTTCATCCACACTTGTTTATACCAATATACTTAATATATATGTAGTTTTTAAAAAAACGTTGTTTGACCTTCATAATTTACATTTTATAATTAATTAATTTATTAATTAACTTTTTAATATGGCATGGACAGTTTTTAAATATTACATCATTTAAGTTTAATATATGAACGTTTAAGAGTGTTTTTAGATTTTAATGATTTTAGAAATTGAATAATTAATTAATTACTTAATGAATTCATTATTTGTCTTTGTATTTATATGCTGCTTGTTTCACCACACTCTGATGAAGTCATTTTGACGAAACCTAGGTCAGCTGTGGTGAAGTTTGTGAGTCTTTGTTGGATTAAAGCATCTTTCGGGTGAGCTTCTGCCTCCGTGATATTTTTTCTTTAAGTATAATTTTTGGTTCCTTGGTTTGGATCGTGGTTGGCATACATGGAGGAAGATAGCCCCCCTGTCAACATCCAGGTGCTTTTACAACAGATTCAGGAGCAACTTCGGGAACACACTGTATTAATTCACAATTTGAGTGAATCCAAACAGAGTAGTATACCATCTTCTTCCAATGAACATAGTTTGGGGCTTCCTTTAACTCAAGTCACCCCTGTGGTTCATTCGTCAGTTATTGATGTTGTGGATGAAGGGTATGCTCCAGGTCAGCGACATAATTGTGTTTCACGGTCTAACAAGACCGGTGAAATTAATGTATCTAAATTTCGTGGAAGTTGGGCAACTAATTCATATACCTTCCAACAAGATAGTGGCCCTGCACCAGTGAAATATGTTCCTGTTATAAACAAACCTATGGCTATACTTTTAAAAGATTTTGAGAGAACACTCTTTAAATTGAAAAGAACGCAGCTAGAAACCAGTTATTTGAATAGGAACATTGAACTAAGACTTGTACCGAAAGGTTTACGTGTTTGGCGGTATCCTAATGGATGCGAAAATAACAAAGAAATGATCAAGGAATTGCACCACTTGTTTGATTCTACTGGGGTGCACATCATGGAACTAATGGTTAAGTACAATAATATTAAAACTGAGAAGTTGATTACTGAGCTTGACACGCTTAATTCCAAAATCACACAAGATTTGGTCTTCGACCAGTATTATACCAACTACGTGAATATCATCAACGACGTAGACCAGTGTTGTGATGTGATATATAACAAAAAATGTGACAAACTTCACAGAGACTCTAATATATACAAATCTGGGTTTGTTTACCCCTATGACAAAAAGGAAAAAGTTAAATCTATGCAAAAATCAATGCAGCCAATCAAAGCGTTAGCTCTGTGGGCGTAACGACACCAGAAGCAACGAGGAGCCCAAATAGCCCGTTTTTCTGCGAGAGCGACCCTTTAGAAGATGGTCCAAGATGCTCAGAGAGGTTGAAGCGTCTAGAACCAGTCCGAGAAGAACACGAAGAGAATAGAAGGGGAGCAAGAGTAAAAATATCCTTCCAAACAGCGGAACAAGATTGGAATTGGGCCAAAGCTGCAAGAAGGTAAACAAAAAAGTATACCATTTACATTGCCCTACACATTGTGAGGATGAATGTGTTATTTGTTGTAAAACTCAAGGTTGCCATGACTCAAATCAGTTTGTCAGTAGCGTTTCAGTGGAGTTATCAACGAACCGGATAGACTGTTTTTTGTCTGACATTGGGGCCGAGTGTGACTTTTGTGAAAGTTCTTTTCACGATAATAACTGGGTTGACAACATTTTTGACAAACATGACAAGCATAACGAGATTGAAATGACTTTTTCTACGAATATGACGCATGATTCATTCACGAGCTTGAATGTTTTGCAAAATGTAGTTGGTTTTCGAGACCATGCTGTTAACTCGCCTGATGAGTATGTCCTGGATGTGGAAAGTTTTGGTTCAAACAAAATGTTCACTGAACAAGACTGTTTTTTGTCTAATGCTGATAATAGTAAGAATAAGGTTGTTCTTGTTAGTAATGTAGCAGGCACAGATGCGTGTTCATTTCACAGTGACCATGATACTGATACGGGCGAAGTGGTTAACTTGTCACAATTGAGTGTTTATAATGTTCCAGACTATGATTTTAACAACAGCGTACAGGCAGTTTTTAGCTTAGATGGTCTTTTTTCTGATACATTGCAGCATCAAGACTCTACGGATGAATTATTGAAAGTGGTAGGGCAGTTGAATTTGATTGAAGAAATTAATACTTCTTCCAATTCTTTTATATTTGATGTGAGTGAGGGAGAAGTCATTTTGAATGATGGTACAAATATAACAAGTGAAGTAGGAGTATTAAATAACCCTACTATATTATATAATACAGCAAATGATTTTAAGATTATTCTAGTATTACTTTGAACAATGTACATGCTGAATTTATGTCCAAAGGTTTTAATTTTGTTCCTTGTAGGAAGGCCAATATTGTTGATACTCTTATTGATTTTAGAATGTTTGTGCAAAAACTTAATTGGGCCTTGTATTTTGAGAATGACAAAATAGAGGAAGGGGTTTACCAAGAAGTTATGTTACAAAAACCTAGTTTATTTAATCCTCCTTACAGTAAAATTACGGAAATCTTTCAGAATTTATGTGAACAAGACATTAGATGTCATATGAATAATAGAGAGCAACTTTATGTGAACAATATGAATAAAGAAGATTCTGACACTCTAAAATACTTAAGAAATATACAAAATATACGCATTATGAAACCCGATAAGGGTAGTGGAGTTGTTATTGTTGATAAAGTTGACTATGTTAGTGAGATGTTAGCCATGCTCATGAAGAACAATTATATAGAAACAAGTATAAATGAAATTAATATAGCCTACAAAAAGGTTGACGACCCTAGATGATATGCTCTTTCAAGGTGAAATAAATGAGAATGATTTTAGATTTTTGTCTAATAGTGCACCAGTGGTTAGTGGAATTTTTGGTATTCCCAAAATTCATAAAGGCCTAAACAATGTTAAGTTTAGGCCTATAGTTGATGGGAAGAGAAGTAAAACCACATTTATTAGTCAGTATTTGGACAATAAATTAAAACCAGGATTACAGAGCTTTCCTCAAATCACCAGGGACTCGTGGCATCTATTAGACAAAATTAAAAAACTTGAATTTCACAACAATGTTTGTTTTGTGACTATTGATGTTATTAATTTGTTCACATGTATACCACATGAATTAGGGTTAATGTGGCTGGAAGAACAACTTTTTGCAACAGGTATTTATGAACAACATAATATTAATTTATATGTTAGATTAATGGAAATAGTCTTAAACAACAATTTTTTATGTTTTGAAGAACACTTATTCCGACAGTCCACAGGTGTAGCCATGGGGGCAGCATGTGCCCCCATTTATGCTAATTACATAATGGCTTATTGGGAATCTAAATATATTTTTGACAGTGAATTTTGTCCCTACATTAAATTCTATACACAATATTTAGATGATATTCTTATTATTTGGCAAGGAGAAAAAAAACATTTTAGACGCCTTTATTCGATATATTAATCAAACAGTGTGGTTTTTAAAGTTCACACATGAGGTAAACCGCAATAATATTTCATACTTGGATATAAGGATGACATTTGACACGACGAAGAGTTGTTTGGTGTCCAAAATACATAGGAAGTCCACGTTCTCCAACTCGTACTTACACTTTGATAGTTGGCATCCAGTCCACCAAAAGAAAGCCATTATTAAGGGGCAAATGGTTAGAGCAGCCCGTATGGTTAGTGAGGACGTGGACTTCCAGGTAGAGTTGGATTTCATGGTGAATTTATTTTTGAATAGGGGGTACCCTAAATACATGTGTGATGAAATTAGACGTGAGATTCAAAACAAAAGGGATGGTGGTTTTTATGTACCTATTTTAAAAAGTGAAAATGATTTTTTCAATGGTACAAGTAAAAGTGTGAGTAGTAATGTTCCTTTCAAGGAGCATTTTTTGTATGTTTTAACTTACAATGCAGACGCAGAATATATTATTAGTCCTGAGTTTACAGAATCAGTGTTTTCCAAATTAACATAAGTTCCCCATCCTGCATCACACTTGGTAACATACACTCATTAATACCACTCATTAACATATCATTCCTCTAAATGCCTATATGAATGATCACAACACAAGACTTGTTACTCCGTTATCTTGACCTGAGTGGAGTAGGTTTTACATGACCTCACTGCTGTCATCCAGTATTCACCCTGGGTAAGTCCGTACATCATGAGCAAGGCCCCTATACTAGGGAGCTCTACCATTCACTCCATAATGTCACACACTGGAGTGTCATATGTAACTATTGCTCAATTACATGCCAAATCTGCTGCTCAATCAACTTATATGGACAACAGTAATATATGGATACACTCCTTGGTGTTGTCTAGTAATTCCACAATGCATCTGTAGTACTGCATACGTGGGTAGTTGTTCACCTTTCTGCTGATTGCAATATTACGGGTATACCCGGTGTCTAGTTTCCCTCCCAATGCATGTTCCATGCTACTGACCTTATTATACTATCAGCTGCCCTATGATTACATATCAGACAAGTATTCCTGGTGTCTCATGTGTCAGTCCATGTCCATGTACTGCACGATCCCAAAGGGAAGTACTGCCGTATGAACAACCAAACAATCACACGTGCATACATGGATACCCACACAAACACACACACACATGCACACACACATCCTACATGTATCAACCCCCCTCCACTGCACCAGATTGCACTTACAGACAAAATAACTCCCCACACACACACACACACACACACACACACACACACACACACACACACACACACACACACACACACACACACCTACAGGTGAGGTTGCGCAAAGATAGTGCACACAGTCCTCCCATTACCCATCTGTTAACATGCATAACATATGGAACTCAACAGCATATAGTGCAGCTATAGTCAATCCATACTAGCAACAGTATACATGTGTGTGATGCATGGGCTGTGTTAGTAGGTAATGCCCCTTCCCCTGGAAAACACTGCACCCATGTACACAGTTTTGCTGGCACCTGTTCTTCACCCTGCCATGTACTGTGCACCAAACCTCACAGGTGTACAAACCATTGCTGAATGTGTATTACTTTGTCACTTATGTCTGCTCTAATGGTCACAGCCCCTATGTGTTTGAGTGACACATACCTGGGATGATATGTGGACAGATGTCATTTGTGAATGCCTGATGTCTGGTTTACAGATCTCAACATCAGTGGTGCATATATGAACAAATACAATACAATTACACTGACAACCGTCAGAACTTACCGTGGCTATGGGGAGTGTACATGCCCTTATTGATATGACACACCCTTCCTTGATATGCCATGGGACCACATCACTGCATATATTAACATTACATGAGCCTGATATGTGACATATGTCCTATACATTCACATGCAGTGTCTAAGAAATGTGTTAGGTGTGCAGATGCTCACAGCGATGCATACACTCCGTGGGTGCATATGTGTGCACACCCTTATCATGATGGTTTGTTGCACCTATTATTATGTGTTCTTCAGCAGTCACTATTCTTGGCAGGGGTATACTAGCATGGGCCATCTGCATTTGCCAGTATATGGTCAGTCTGCCCTACACATGTCCCTCAACTCTGCATGATTGCAAGGTCTACTCACGTGCACATCCCTTGGAGTTCACACACTGCTCTCACTATTGCTGTGAAGTTAGGGTTACATCTGCCATAGTTCCTGAACCTGACTGTGTGCAGATACAGTAAGAATGCAAAAATGAGCCCAACAGTGTATAAGTCCACAGTCTACACCAAAAAATACACTGCCACGGCTTGGATTCCCTCACAAAGTTCTTTATTTAAACAATTCACACACGTTAAAAGATTGAGCACTTTCTTCCCTATGCACAGGGATTTCATCAGAATCTGTGTCTAATACCTTTATCCCCCTTTATTTACTCTATAACAATTATGACATCACTAATTGACCAATAAAAAATTGTGTTTAAAGTGCAATTAAAGTGCATTTAAAGTGCCCCATGCTTCAGTTTAAAACATTCTGTTATAAAAGGCTTAAAACATTCTATTAAATACATAACAATTCCCTAAAAACATTTTTATTGTTCACAGAGATATTTTCCAGTCCATTTCCCACCTTTTAAAATACTTCCATTAAAAAATGTTTTATTTCTTAAACTCCATTTTTTTATACAATATAGGCTTGATGGATATTATTTCATTTAACCCTGGGGTTTGGCTTGCTTGTAACTTAATTTGCCATCTTATTTCTCTTTCTTCTATATGGTTCTATAATCTCCACCCCTAGGGTTTTGTGACACTTTTTCTAAAATGCCAAAACTAAACCCTTTAAAATTCAGGCAGATTATACAATGCCTATATAGGGCATTATTGACATTCTTAGTAGATATTTGGTATGTGTGTTCATATATCCTGTCCCTCAATCGTCTTTTAGTTTTACCTACATAAAAACTGGGACAGGATTTACACATTGCCAAATATACTACTCCTGTAGTCTGACAGTTTCCCTTCTTGAATCTAACAGTAGTCCTTAATGAGTTATTAATGGTAATGTTCTCTTTTGTACAAATATACCTATATTGGGAACAGTTTCCACATTTTGTAGTACCATACCTACCCTTATTTTTTGTGACCATTTCAAAAGTCTTTTTTAAATTAGGGCCTATTTTGTACACAAAACTTGGTTTTGGACCCCCTATAGCCCATAACTTCGGATTATTTCTAATAATAGCCCAATTTGTGTTGACAATTTTTTCTACCTCGAATGCTTTACTTCCATATGGAATAGCCATAGCCTTATCATATCTATTATTTTCTTCTTCTAGTTTATTTTTATTTTTACTTTCTTCTATAGCACTAAAATTCCCTAATAGGGGCTTGTATTTTTTCCTCCATTCACTTCTTACATACCCATCGTATTCATCTATAATTTTTGTTGGGTACCCTCTCTCTTGAAATAATTTTGCTACTATCAATAATTCATCCTTTATGTCCTCTTCCTTGGAGGTCATTCTTGCTATTCTTATTAATTGTCCTTTAATAATACTATTTTTTTTGTCTTACTGGATGGTCACTTGAATATTGTAGGTAGGAATTACTAAAGGATGGTTTCCTATATACCTTAGATTTATAACAATTATTGTCTTTCTCAATGTGTGTAGTAATTTATCCCATCCTTATTATATTCATATGTAAATTTCAAAAATCCTGTACTTTCATTTAAATATTGAACCAATTCTTTAATTCTATTTTCTGAACCTTTCCACAAAATAAAAATATCGTCCAGGAACCTAACATATAAATTCATATATTGAAAGAAGTCACTTTGGAAAATTTTACTATGCTCCCACTCTAACAGCACTAGGTTGGCAAAAATAGGAGCACACGAGGCCCCCATAGCCACCCCCTTGTGCTGCCTGTAATATTCTCCATCAAAAATTATGTAATTGTGGTCCAAGACTATTTCCAAAATTCCAAAATAAGCTCTTTTTTATCTTGTCCTAAAATGGTGTTCCTGTGTAGACTCTCTAGGAACCAATCTAAACCTTCTTTTTTTGGGATAGATGTAAACAAATCGACTACATCAATAGTTAAGAAAGTAATTTCTTGGTCCCAAAGATCTTTCTTTATCCTTCCTAGAAAGTCTTTAAGAATGTGCTCTACATTTTTTACCTGCTGTTTTAATGGAAGTATTTTAAAAGGTGGGAAATGGATTGGAAAATATCTATGTGAACAATAAAAAATGTTTTTAGGGAATTGTTATGTATTTAATAGAATGTTTTAAGCCTTTTATAACAGAACGTATTAAACTGAAGCATGGGGCACTTTAAATGCACTTTAATTGCACTTTAAACAATTTTTTATTGTTCAATTAGTGATGTCATAATTGTTATAGAGTATATAAAGGGGGATAAAGGTATTAGACACAGATTCTGATGAAATTCCTGGGCATAGGGAAGAAAGCGCTCAATCTTTTAATGTGTGTAAATTGTTCAAATAAAGAACTTTGTGAGGGAATCCAAACCATGGCAGTGTATTTTTTGGTGTAGACTGTGTGCAGATACAGCCATTCTTAGCATCCTTAGGATCCCTGCTGCAGTGAACTGGTGTGTCATGATGACACACCCTCGCCACATTCAGCCTTCTTGCAGATGCTTGACAAGTATGGCCTACACGTGTGTAAGTTTGCAGTGCCCCAAACACTGAACACCATGTGTAACAGCCTAGTCCCAGCAAATAATGTGGACCACAGTATTATGTTATGCCATAGTGTAGATCTGAAACAGTTGCCATTGTAATACTGGTATATACAGTGTTGTAGCACTGTATAAGGGTGATGTTTTACACATGTCCCTACTGTAGGCCATGTGTCCCACCATTATGTTCATCCCTGTGGACACATTTCACAATGACAGGATGTTAGTTATCTTGTAGTCTGACATACTCTTCAGATACCCTATCATGGTCACCACTCTGATGCAGTGCATTTAACAGCAACAATACATGAGCATGTACGGCATGCATTATGGGTAGGTGTGTTAGATGTGTGCATGGAATATACCATAGCCATTACATGCCCAGTGTATTAGCAACCATGAACATAAACCATACTCAACAGCTACAGGCTGCTGCCTTGGTGGTATACCAGAGGGACCTACATAAGAGTGTGAGAGATGTGATGTCAGTGGCCACAGCTGCAGCATTGCTACAGGGTGGGTGCAACATTACAGTACATCAACAGTACAAGTCCACAATACTAACACTTATGCATACCTGTTTATTACTACTATGCAGCCACAGACTTTATATATGACATCTCACATAGGCATGATCTACCTGTACAGCTGTGGCTGCATATGCAACTGTGGTCTACTGATGTTCCCTGTGGTCTTACCTGCATTCTCTTCAGCTGGTGTGTGGGCACCACCCATCTCCACAATGGTCTCTGCCAGTTGTTGGGTGTGCGGGCGGGCTGGTGCCATGAGACTGTCGAGGAGCTCCTCAACACTTGTCAGGAGGGATGTATGGCATGACCCTCCATTGCAAGGTGACCCTCCAGACTGCAGCAGTATGCTGACTGGCATTGCGAAGCAGGGCAGTACAATGATGCCGGACCTGCTCATAACTGCGGTCATGCAGGCCAACATCATTAACCCTGTGAACTAGATTGTTCCACAGGGTGGTCCGCTCCTACTGCTCATGGGCTGTCCTGCTGAAAAGGACCCAGTAGTACAGTATCAGGTGGTTCAGTATGGCCTCATTTTCCGCCGCTGAATACCCTAGTAAACGGCCGTGGGACATCTTGCCTGAAAGACATAAACATGGAAACAGGTCTGAGCAACTCATACAGCAAAGTTACCAAAGTTCTTAATACACATCTCTGCCTCCCCTCCCACCATATCAGTGACAACTCAATAGGTATGGCTACAACTTACCTACAATTGGGACATATATTGTATTGTACCACCCTTTGTGCTACGTGTTTGTAGCCATGTTCCTTGTGGGGACACCATCATTGCAGGCCTGTTACGGACTATATCACCTGCATGCCATTGTCAGGGCCACTATGGTTCCATACATGCATGTGGTATGCTTGCTATGTGATCGCTGCACATCTGTCATCCTGTGTTATAGGTGATATCTATGCATGCTGTTGGACATGTTCTGGGATTGTGTGGACTATTGCTACCCACATATGTTCTATAACAGTGACACAATAGCATGTTTAGGGAATAGCTGTCAGCAGAACCACCTCTACCACCTCATCTGGCCATTTTAACAGGTCACATCACATGCGGGACTCACCATGGGGCCTCCTCATCTACTGGTCCAGCACTGCCTTAAAGTGGAACCACCTCAGGGGCTGGCGCCCTCCCCCCCACGGGGTTACACACAGACATGAGCCTGTCACCCGAGGTCAGATCCAGTGTCTGTTCCATAGGGGGCTCCACAGAAACTTGTGGGATGTGCTACAGCACCTTGAGGCCCCCAGTACACAATCACAGGGACCACATGCTCCTCCTGCTCAGCCTCCAGGCCAGGAACCTTCAGGACCATGGAACTGCTGTTGTGACTAGCAATGGGTGGAGTCCTTGTTCCCATTATTTCAACATGGGAGCTCATGGGGCTTCCACATCGCAGACCACACACACACCATCCAGGGTATTTACCCACCACATGTGTCATATACCATGCCTGTAGGCTGTCCTCTATATCTACCAACCCAAACCACCTCCACAAATATACCTGCTATCCTTCCCCATATTCTCATTCCATACTTAACAGACAAGGGCAATGTAGTCCCAACAAGGGGTTCATATATGACATAACTGTCCATGTTGCACACACTTACAGCTGTATATATCTTTGTGTATTACTATGTGTGATGTTCTCTCATACATAGCATGCAGCACTGTGGTGGTAATATAGGGAACATGTATTTATATACATATGTGTGTGTGTTTATATATATGTAGACATACACACACACACACACACACACACACACACACACACACACACACACACACACACACACACACACACACACACACACACAGGGCCTATACAAGCCAAGCCATAACAATTCCCTGGCTATTTCTTCCCACAATATTTACTTCCCTGGACCTCTGTCTAGCAGGGTGACTGACGTGTTCCCCGGGGTGAATTTCCTATCTCCCATCTAATCATCAAGGTTCCTTTTGAAGAGGGCCAAAGAGGCGTTCTGCTTGACATGTATGGGCAGTCTATTCCAGAGTCTGGGGAGTCTCTGGGTCAGAAACCTATCCCTCCAGCATGTTTTGTTCATTGTGATGACAAGGTTTAGATCCCTGGAGCGTGTGTCTCTGAGGGATTGGGATTTCTTTAAATGTAGCATGTCCAACAGCTCTGGGTTTGACATGGCCTTGTATGTTAAGCAGAGACTGCCTCTGAGTAGACAACATGTGACAGAGTATAGGTGGAGTTCTTTTAGGTGGTCAGCATAATAGGGCATCTGCTTTAGGCCTGTGATTCTTTTAGTGAGTTTTTTCTGCGGCCTTTCCAGTTGTTGCAGATGTCTTGAGAGGTACATACCAAAAGGGGCATTGTATTCTATAATGGGTCTAATGAGGGATGAGTACAGTGGGACTAGGACATCCTTTTTTTCTGGATGAAAAGCCCTTAGTGATGAGGTGTGCCACATAGAAGGATTTCCTGGCTGTTGTGGCGATGTGGTTTTTGAAGGTGAAACCACTGTCCACCTGTGTCCCTAAGTGTCTTATCACACTTTTGGTGCTTAGTGTACTGCCATCTATGTGGCAATTCACGGGCACATGTTTTTTCCCAAAGGGGATAACTATACATTTCCTGGCATTGCACTTGAGTCCATGGCTCTGGCACCAAGCATCTGCTTCTGTAAGGCCCTTTTGTAGAATATCCACATCATTTGGGGATTCAATAATGGCTCCTAGTTTGCAGTCATCTGCAAACTTTGTTAGAGTTCCTTAGTGTCGGCCTATACTTCAAAGAAGTAGATGTCAAACAAGAGTGGTCCCAGGACTGAACCCTGAGGTATTCCACTTGTCACTTGTCTGGAGCTGAATTTGGAGTCGGCTACTTTTACAGTGTGGGTTCTGTCAGTAAGCCAGTTGGCAACCCATCAAGTGATGTAGGGATTAATGCCCAGCTTAGTAAGTTTATCTATGATTCCAGAGTGGGGGGTGGTGTCAAAGGCCTTGGTGAGGTCCAGATAGGCTGTGTGGACCACCTTACCCTTGTCCACGGCTCTGGAGACTTATTCAAAGAAGTCAGTCAGGTTCAGGAGACAGGATCGGCCCTTCACAAACCCAAACTGCGTGGGGTCCAATGTTTGAAGGATGCCAATGTCTTTGTTTATAAGTACCATGATAATCCTTTCCATGGCCTTGCAGATCAGGCTCATCAGACTGATGGGGCAGTAGTTCCTGGGATCCAAGTTGGATCACTCCTTGTGGAGTGGGATAACTGTAGCTGTGCACCACTCAGTGGGCATGAAGCCTGAGGTGAGGCTATGAGTAAACATGGTACTTAGGTGAGGTGCCATTTCATTTTGTATTTCATGTAGTACACAGCCTGGGATGTCGTCTGGTCCCATGGATGCTGTAGTCTTAGCTTTGGAGAGTGCATTTTTTATCTGTGTGGCAGTTATTACCAGAATTTGGCAATCTTTTGGTATTGAGATGGGCCTTTTAGGGGGTGAGAGGGGAGTGAAGTTTGCACTGAATCGATCTGCCAGGATATTGCAATATCCTTGGATCAGTATATTTAATGCCATTCTGTTGTAGCTCAGAGCAGATCTGAACATTGCCATTTAGATTCCTGACATAGCTATAGAATGCCTTGTGGTTGTCTTTGGAATCTTTGGCAATTTTATTTTTGAAGGATTTTATGAGGGATCTCAGCTTCTTACTGAGGCTGGTAAGGGAGTTTTTTGCATCTTGGGATTTTCCACTTTTCTGCAACAGTTTCTTCCTTTTGTTGTAAAGTTTGTTTATGGCAAGGGACCACCAGATTGGCTTCCTTTTTTTGGAGGAGAGCGTCTTAGTTCTATTGGAGATGGCATGATTCGTGCATGAGTGGATGGGCTCATACAGTGCCTTAGTGTAGGCTTCAGCAGTCGAACTTTGAGTTCCCGTCTGCATAGGTGTCATGACGTTTGTCACTTCTGACTTGAGTAGCATGAAATTGGCTGTGGAGAAGTTTTTTACAGAGGTTTCCTTACTGGAGGGGTGGGGGTGAGGGTGGGATGTCAATGTCAAGGGTGATTAGCTTATGGTCAGACCTGACCAACGAGGGAGTGACCATAGGTGTGGAACACCGATTTCCCATGTTGATAATGACCAGGTTTAGGATATTGCAGCCCCTGGTGGGACTAAGGATTAGTTGATCCAGGGCGCTGGAATTTATGAATTCCAAGAACCGTTGGGCAAAGGTGTTGGTACATGAGTAGTTTTCCCAGTTAATGGCAATGTAGTTGAAAT